>NC_142943.1:52560464-52607964 GCF_046866305.1 Octopus bimaculoides
GTATGTGTTGCTGTGTACGTATGTGTGCATGTGCGTATGTATGTATATATGTATATATATATATATATATATATATATATATATACGTGTGTGTGTGTGTGTGTATGTGTATGTATATATGTCTATTCATATATTTACAAAGAGAGACATATATATATATATATAGAGAGAGAGAGAGACAAAGAGAGACCGATTGATGGATAGATGGATGGATGGATACACTTATGTGTATACATGCACACGTATGTATGTATATGTTGTCCTGTAAACATCATTGGTTGTTGGCATTTAAAGGAGAATAGTAAAACATCAAATTCTATAGGATTCGAGTGTCGCTGAAAAAAGACCGTTAGCTCTATATCGAATAAAGCTGTGAATGCGAAGCTGAGCGTCCGGTGTGCGGACACTACTGCCAACTGGTCCGCAAGGAAAGGAGAATGAATGTGATCACAAGGTTCTCACGATGAACAACAATTTCTTTAATTGAAGAACATTGACCGATGTGTACCTGCACAGACGCCCACAAAAATGTACTCACTCCCAACAAAAATTTAGAAGGAGCATATGCTTAAATAAGAGAATAGTCACATGGAATTTCTTGGGTGAGCATTTGTAGTATAATTATAGACACAGAGAGACAATATAGATTGCGGTATATAGCTACATAGCTTCGCGGTCCTTAGTTCAGAACCACATATAACTTAACCTAGTATCTCTCTGGTATTGATAATATGATTACCTGTTAAATATGTCATGTAGTTAAATACAGACACCATAATTTTTTATTATCATTGAGGGGAAAATGGCGAGCAGGCAGAATCGATAACGCGTTGGGAAAAAACGTGTTTTGCGGTATTTATTTTGGCCGTATATGACTTCGACAATATTAGTAAAATCCAACAGAGACGATGATATTATTCGTTAGATGTTCGCCGAAGCTTCGGACACTTATATGACGAAAGAGCCGGTGTTACGTAATCCCTATCTTATTACGAAACTTTTGTTCGCTTGACGTTTTATATATACATATATAGCTATAGATATACATAGTACAATGTGCAGTTGCAACGTTTGCTAAAAAAAGAAAAACGTCAACATCATTATCACAAATATCGTAGTAAAAATTCATCATCACCACCACCGCTATCATCCTTGCAATCGCCGACACCACCACCACCACAACCATCATCATCATTATCATTATCAACGTCATTTAAAATCATAAGAACAACATGAAATTAGTGTTTCTATGTATTTATTTTCTTGATATTGACAGTATTAAGCTATTTTATGTGGTTGACATTAAGTGTTTTAGGATTAAACACACACATACAAACACGCATACACACACAATAGCAAACCTAACACAACAAGCCAAAAGTCCATAAAAAATTGGCTTCTGGTTATGCACATTTCGATGTAAATTCTTCAGTATGTGTCGAATATAACTCTGCAGGAATATTTTCCAAAAGGAGAGTACATCATCAGATGTTAATAAACAGGTTTTGTTTCTTTTAAAACAAGTACTTTATCACATCGCGTGTCATCACTCATGAGATTCTTGAAAAGAAACGAGGAATATTTACGTTTTTATTACCTTTTGCAGTTGCTAGTTCTTAATTTTTTCTTTTGGTTTCTTTTTTTGTGCACTTAAGATTTGGGGAGGTGGGAATTATATATTTAATATCGGTGAATCCACAGGATTCAAGACACATATATGCATACATATATGAGCATGCGCAAACACGCTGCGAACACATCTTCACACAACCACATACGAACGCACACACAAACATGCATATATGAAGTAATGGAAAGAGCATTAAGAATTTCAGTATACGACTCAGCACATAGTAGTGTGCAAAACTTATTCATTTATTAGAGTTAAAGGCTGTAATATTATAATCAGCCAAAAGCGTCCATACATACAAAATGTTTTAAAATCTTATCTCTATAAAAATACTTACATGTTGAAACAGCTGTACAATTTCAAAGTATTTAATCCATATCTATCTGTCTGTCTATTTAATTATTAAGCTATCTGTCTATCAATTTATCTGACAATGTATGTATATATATATATATATATATATATATATATATATATATATATATATATATATATATATATATATAGATAAATTTATATGTAGACATACATTCATATAATTATGTATATATATATATATATATATATATATATATATATATATATATATATATATATATATATATATATATATATGTATATATATGCACTCACACACATACACACACATACATATAAGGAAAATAAGATAAGGTAAAATATGCTAAAATAATTTTATCATTTTGTAATGGCTAGTACCGGTTTCTGTCTTTTCAACTTTTTCAACAAAGATTTATATTTATTATTAAGAAAACCAGTTAAATTGAAGAACAAATTAAATTAAATGTTTTGTAAATTAAATATTTCCACAGTCTTGATAAAGTAAAACGCCTTTCAAGGACTTGTGTTGCTGTATTCGACTAACATTCTCCTCCCCACCACTCCTGATATTACTGGCTTTGTACCAAAATTCAAAACTCTTCTTAGTATCTTTGTGAAAAGAATTTGCGTTGATTTCGGGTGATTTTTGTTCGTTACAAAATGTTATCAACGATCTGGAACTCATTAACTATGGCCAACACAACACGTATCGTATCAACGGCGTTGATTATTTAGTGCTAAAAGGAGGAGGGGGTGGAAGAGAGGAAGGAAAAGAAAGAAGAGTTGGAAGAGAACAGTAAAAAGAAGAGGACAAAGAAACAAAAGGATGAAGATAGAGGAGAGGTAATAGATGAAGATGAAGAATTAGTAAAATGAAACGAACGAGGAGGAAGAGAAAGGATTAGAAGACGAAGGCGAAGAAAGAGAAAAAGGAGGAAAACAGGAAATAGAAAAAAAGAGGTAGAGAGGACGAAGGCATAGGAGACAAACAAGTAGTAGTAGTAGTAGTAGAGGAAGAAGAGACGAACAAGTAGGGTGAGAAGGCGTAGTAGTAGTAATAGTGGTAGAAGAAGAAGAAGAAGAAGAAGAAGAAGAAGAAGAAGAAGAAGAAGAAGAAGAAGAAGATGTGAAGTTTCAAACGATTTTCGGAGGACTAACAATTCATTTAGTAGATACTTAATTAGCGTCGTTTATCCACAGCGATAACAAAATTTCTAATTCTAAGAAGCAGTAAAACTGAGTTTAAGCTCACGATGTTTCTATGAAGTAATGAGTTTCTTTTGATAACCAAACATAGGAAATGAACGCTAATAAAAACTTTTCCTGTGGTTACAATAAATAAATAAATTAATGAATAAATAAAACAAAAAAATAAAAATTTAATGAATAATTATAATAAACTATTCGTATTTTAGATCTATGAGAAAAAATAGTTGATAACAACAAAAATTACATAAGAGTGACAGATGGATTCAATGTTATGTGAGGTTACTGATTTTTACACGTGTGATGAATTCTATAAAGCGCAACTACAATGTTATCAGCCATATTAAACTGTGAGAAATAGCAGCTAAATTTCATTCAGATCACATTATACGGTGTTAAGAAATCTCACATTGGAAAGTGTTATCCTGAGTGCCATGTGTGTATGAAAAATTAAAAAAATATACACTACATTTTCCGGCATACAAGCCGAATTTTACAGCAAAGATATAAAAAAAAAACAAGCAAAAACGAAAAATGGAGATCGATTTATCCAAAAAGACAACTATGAAGAACTAAAAATATCATGCGAATTGCAGTAGGATTTGGAAAGATGGTGACGAAGCTATATGTCTACACCATAAATTCTTTTCTACTCTTGGCACAAGGTCCGAAATTTTGGGGAGGGGGCCAGTCGATTATATCGACCACAGTATAAAACAGGTACTTAATTTATCCACCCCCGAAAGGATGAAAGGCAAAGTCGACCTCGGCGGAATTTGAACTCAGAACGTATAGACAGATGAATGTGACTAAGCGTTTCAGCCGGCGTGCTAGCGTTTCTTATTTCTTTATTGCCCACAAGGGGCTAAACATAGAGGGGACAATCAAGGACAGACAAAGGGATTAAGTCGATTACATCGACCCTAGTGCGTAACTGGTACTTAGTTTATCGACCCCGAGAGGATGAAAGGCAAAGTCGACCTCGGCGGAATTTGAACTCAGAACGTAACGGCAGACGAAATACCGCTAAGCGTTTCACCGGCGTGCTAACGTTTCTAACGGGTGAAATGCTTAGCGATATTTCGTTTGCCGCTACGTACTGAGTTCAAATTCCGCCGAGGTCGACTTTACCTTTCATTCTCTCGTGGTCGATAAGTTAAGTACCAGCTGCGCACTGAGGTCGATCTAATCGACTGCCCCCCTTCCTCTCAAATGTCGGGCCTTGTGCCTAGAGTAGAAAAGAATAATTGATAGTTCGTATGTGTATTTGGTGTGCAAGATTGTGTCTGTGTGTGTGTAAATAAATAAATAAATAAATGAAGGACTGAACCAGTGCGTGTGTTTATTACCGGCATAATGCCTCTCCCAAGGTTTAATAGCTATGTAAACGTAAGAAGAACTTGAATGGAAGACTTTATGGATCTTGGTGACTAGGGTTGTCTAAATTCTACATCTGCTTTGACATCGACTGAGCATTTTTTCAATCAAGTGAAAAGCTCATTGAATTAGCTAGGCATTTAACACAGAAGTATCTCTTCAACTTGATCCGCGTGTGTGACACGTATGTAATATTGGATTTCAATAAAAAAATATTCCTAATCGATTTCCTGAAAACACAAACCATGTATGAAATTTCACTAACAAATCTTGATGCGATCCAAGGTAATTGTAAATGCCACTTGTTTAAGATGTCACGCAATGATATCGAACCCGTGACCTCGTGATTGTAAAACGAATTTTTTAACCAATCGGTCATGCTGCATCTTCCAGCTAAATAAATATTAATTAGAACATATAAACTCCCGTGTCTAAAAACACAATTACAAAGACTTCTCCACCTTGCTGTTCCTCCCAACCCCGAGAAATCAACATTGTTTTATATCAAATATATTTCCGCATGTCTAGATCTGATATTAGTTTATATTTAAATATCTTTGATACAAGTATCATTAATTTAGCCTTTGCTATTTTTAAGTTTAAAAACTGTTGTAGTTTTGTTTTATTCTTTTCTTCTTAGTATTATATAAAATTATTATTGTAGACAAAAATATTGATAAAAAATAGCAATTTATTAAATTGACCGATCAAACATCGATCTCTTCATAAATATGATCTATCACTTAATTTGGAAATTCAATTTACTCTTGATTCTCTTTTTATGTTCGCCGAATACTTTGTATTTCACTCGTTATGCCTGAGTGGATGTATTATCAGACTCTTAAACCGTGGCTTCTGGAGTTCATATCACTCCACTAGAATAACGTTCTGTCAGGTATGTATAAATATCTCTCTCCTTCTCAGACTCTCTCTGTCTCTATCTACCTATTATTTTTGTTAAACTTAAATACATAGATACACAGAAACATACATGTGCATACACGCATTCACATTGCCAGACAAACACGAATGCATACATACATGAATACATACATATATGTATATGTATCGACTTACCTATTTGATCTCTTTCTCTCTATACTTATATGCATACATGATTATATATGTGTGTACGCATTATGTATCTATCTATCTATCTATCTATCTATCTATCTCTCTCTCTCTCTCTCTATATATATATATATATATATATATATATATATGTATATATATATATGTATGTGTGTGTGTGTGTGTGTGTGTGTGTGTGTGTGTGTGTCTATGTATGAATGGATATGGATATAGATATGTGTTTGTGAGTGTGTGCAATTTTACATAAGTGTTTTTGCGTATGTCTATGTATTTCTGTTTTACTATTCATTAATCTTTTTTATAGCTTCATAACATTCAATGTAGTAAACAGAAGTAACAAAAGTTTTAGAGACGTATAATGGCAATCTAGAAGACACAGCCAAATTCTACGGACAAATAAGTATGTATTGAATACATGATCGGCTCCAGGAATAGTTTTAACGTATGTGATGGAAGAAAATTGAGTCTGCGCAGTCTGAACTGAAATAGAGTAATGAAAAATCACCGTACAAAAGATAAATTTGATTACATATATTTACTAAAATCGATAGGTGAACATGATTTACTACCTGTCAGATTAATACAAAGGGCTCAAGGAACAGAAGACTCATAACAAACGGTTTTTACCATTTTAAAGAACCCAAACGAAAGAAGCGAACAGTAAAAGGAAAAGTGGACAACAGAAAACTAGAGAATAAATATTAAGAAATAAATTAGAAACTAAATGTGTTAAATTTTGCTAAGGTTAAAAATAAGTGATCGTACTTCAAGTAAAAATACCTGAACAAGCAAACATTTGCATTCAGATAACTGTCACGAACATATGTTTGGGTAAATTATACCATATTTGTGTTCTTCATTTTGAGTGCCTAGGTCGTCGCGAGCATAGACATGTTTACAGCTGTTTCAGAATTGACTCAGTTGAATATCTTGGATGAGGCAGTAGGAGCAATAGAGGCTACTGTTCCAGAGTCTGTCCGGTTTTTTTAATTTATACACATAGACAAAAGCTAGCATTCATTACAGCTTAGCGAACTGGTACAACATGAAATGAACTGCCTTTCTGCCTAGTCCGGTAATTAAGCACATGACTTTGTAGATTATTTGTGGAACACTCTAACCATTGAGCCACAGTATCTGCAGCTATATAGATAACAACTACAATAGCTATAGAGGCAGTGTCAATTCCGAATTACAACCCCGCCACCAACAGATTTGAAATTTGGGATTGAAATCTTATATTTATTTCCCGGTGAAAATAAATATAATATTTTTACCCGAGAAAGGGCACCTGAGGAATTTTACAAAGATTACAAGGCCGTTAGGAGAATCCTAATTATAAGGAGCACATATTTTGTCAGTAATGAGTAGATCAATATATACTAAAAAGTTTGCTGTTTTGTAAATATGAAAAAAATAATCATACTGTATACAGTGATCCCTCACCATATTACGGTTCACCTATCATGGTTTATCATTTAAGACTATGTCGATTCCTCCATGGTGTTGTTTTGAATTTATAATAAAATAAATATATACAAATTATAAAAACAATAAAAAAATATACAGTACAGTACTGTTTCTACTTCGCGGATTTTGACCTAGTTCGCGGACTTGTCAGTACATGTGAAGGTGCGCATAACTGGAATGACAAATCCTTATTTTTCAGTACCTTAATTAGCACCTATACGTCATTAATCAGTACCTATAAGTCAGTACACATTGTTAGTGCTCTAGTGCGCTATCTGCGACTCTAACTTGGTCATTTACTATCTAAATACATAACTCTATCAGATCGAGGAATGTTTTATATACATACATGCATGCACACACTCACACACACACACACACACACACACACACACACACACACACACACACACACACACACATCAACAATATTAATAATACGGATTACTGCATAGCATTACCTTTAATTCTTTAAGCTATATATCACCTCACGTAGACTAACACGTTTCAATAGCACCGATTTGCGTATATATATATATATATATATATATATATATATATATATATATATATATATACATATATATGTACATACATACATTCATATATTTTCTATCTAATGCTAACTATCACTAATTATTTCGTAAAGTATCTATGCATATAATATAGGCTAACACACGAGAAATACATGGCTAAGAGCATAAATACCAATACATAAATAAATATACAATTAAATAAATAAAAATTACAATGAAATCAAAAAGGACAAGGAAAATAATAACACCTAAAACTATCACCATCAGCACTACTAAAAGACAGCAACAACAGCAACAAGAAGAACAGCAATAATAACAACAACAACACTAATGATAATAATGAATATAGAAGCGAAAGCAACATCTACCCTCAAAAAATCACCTCCCTGCAACCCTCCAGATTTTTATTTTCCAATTCATGAGAAATAGAAGACAATAGATAGCTAAGGCATTTATTCAAAGAAACCCTTAAAATGGAGAAAATAATCGTTGGTATTCTAAGGGAAAATCCTATTAAACTCTTAGCATCGTTGCTAAGATTTGAAATCTTTAATAAGAATTATAGCGTTAAACATAAATAGGTTGATTACAAATTGAAATATCTTTTGAAAATCTTGAGACAGAAATTTCTGTATTTTATATAATAGCGTTGTTTATTTCATTTTTCGTTTCTTTTCTAAGTTTATTTCAACCAGAATAGCTACGGCCTTGCTGGAGCACTGCCTTTCTTTGAAAAACGAAAATTAGTATATAAAAAAAAACTTAAAGGAGAAAAAGAAATGAAAAGCAATACACACACCTACGCGCGTGTGTTACCACACAAAGGAAAATAGATCTCATTTTCTACAATTCCTAATAAACATTGAAATTATTTTTGTTATTAAATTTACATTGACAAGTTTAAAACTTGATATAATAGCGTTATATATGTTGCCATATATCCATATATATATATATATATATATATATATATATATATATATATATATATATATATATATATATATATATATAAATATTTACATATATACATATGTGTGTATATATATGTGTGTATAGGCATATGTACACGTACATAAATATTAGATGTATACATATATACGTAAACACACACACATATATAATGTATACATATATTTGATTATAAATATATATATGTGCATATACACATATAAACATGCATGCATATATCTATATATCTATCTATATATATATGTATATATATATATATATATATGTGTATATATATGTATATATATATATATATATATATATATATATATATATATATATATATACATTTATCAATATATATGTGTATATATATATATATATATACATATATATATATATATATATATATATATATATATATATATGTCTATATATGTATATATATAAATATATATATATATATATATATATATATATATGTCCTTCGTTGTCGAATTCTTCTCTGTCTTGTTACTTTCATGATTATCCTTATTGTTAGCATTGTTGTTGTTGTCGATCTTCTTCTTCTTCTTCTTTGTAGTAGTAGTAGTAGTAGTAGTATTAGTAGTAGCAATTGCGGTAGAAACACCAGTAACAACAGCAATACTATGAAATAATACGGCGACTGGTATTCGTATTTGAAGTTCCGCCGAAAACGGGTTGTCCTAACACGTGTATTGTTTGTGTGAGAATGTGTGAGAAGAACAATAAGCATATATACGTGTGTGTTTGTGTGTGTGTTTGCATGTATGCATATACATACGTATATATGCATATATGTGTGTGTGTGTATGTATATATATGTGTATATATACACACACACACACACACACACACACACACACACATATATATATATATATATATATATATATATATATATGTAAGTATGTACACACGCATATATATATATATATATGTGTATACACACATATATATATATATGTATGTATACATATATAAAGGGTCACATACGAAGATGACAGTCTGCACGCGCATTCATTTTAATGTACCTAAGTGTGCATAAGTGAATATATGCATATAACCATGTATATACATACATAAATACATACATACATACAAACATACATACACACACACACACACACACACACACATATATATATATATATATATATATATATATATATATATATATATATATACACATAAACATACACAACTATATACATATCTACATACATATTTGCATATACTTATGTATACATGGCTGTGTACGCATGTCCGTATAAATATCTGTATATACGTGTGCAAACACGATTCATGTTTTCAAAATATATCAGAATGTTTATATATTAATTGTATAAAATAATCTTGTTTGACGGTTTAATTCTAAAGTAGTTTAATTTCATTGCTTTCAAAGATATTTGCTTTCATAGAACAAAAACAAGTGTTTGTTAATACTTACCAGTAATAACGAAATACAAAGGGAATTTGCCTGCTTTTCTACATTGTCTTTTCCTTTCCAAGTTTATTGTTAACATTTTCTTTTCAGTCTTTTTGTTTCAATAGGTGTTTATTTACGTAGTTATTTATTTGATTTGCAATTCTTTAACACGATCTATCGGAAAAAATATAGAAAAATATAGAAAAAGACAACAACAACAACAGAAATTTCCATTGTGTAAATAAAAATGGCCAAAAAGCATAAGTATATTAGATGCTCAACAACAAAAGCTATATCGATATACTCATTCGTACAGACGCCACCATTCACACTCATACATGTAAGAATATGTATATATATATATATATATATATATATATATATTCATTAAGATAGAAGAAATACACATAAGTATATATATATATATATATATATATATATATATATATATATACGTATATTTATACATATCTATCTATCTATCTATGTATCTTTCTCTCTCTCTCTCTCTCTCTCTCTATATATATATATATATATATATATATATATATATATATATATATTGTAAATAGCTATTTAGTGTAAAATCCACGGCGAATGGTACACTTAAGTTCGTTTGACGGTGGTTTATTGAATCAAAGTGGCTCGGTACCTGAGTAAGATTACAAGCAAAACATAAATCTTCCTGAACTCGAATTTACAATAAGTTTGATTCTGCACAAGTGAATGATCTATTGTTATGCTTAAAGATATTTAGATTGATAACCAAAATTCCTCACATAAAACTATTTCTTCCACAAACTAGACCAACACTTAATAGATGCAATAAATAAGATACTTGTGAATTATATTTTCAATGAAATATAAGTAATATCAAAGAAGAAAGACTACCGTGCACTTCATTTACAGAAAAAAGTGTGCTTAATAAAATGAATAAGGTGGAAATTTTGCTTCTGCGGCAAAAATCCATCTGACAGATCAAATAGAAATAATTAAGGACCGAATACAGCAAATTCTTCTGCATCTAATTTTCTCGTTCAGTACTTAGAAATGACACCTTTTGCATATAGAAACAAAAAAATTATGCAAAAGTAAATAAACACAATGTTAGTTGTCTGTATAATTCACAAAGGGTGACTCAGCGTACGAAACTGAATCCAGGGAACTAAATCTAGGTTGATTCTATCAAATCGGAAAAAAAAAAGAAAATTACGTGGATTAACCCTTACCACATTCTCCTGGTAAAAAGCTGCTGTGGCGGATATCCCCAGGTGAGAAGTGGGCTGGTCCACTAATAATAAATAGTGGATTGACACAGTCAATAGGGCTCGGACAATATCACCACATGGGACATAAAAATCTGAAGAGATAACCTACACTTCTCTCTATTTAAACTAAGTACATACCTCTCCATACATTCAACCAAATATTTAATAAGTATAATCTTAAACTGTTCTATTCTACCGATCCTAATTTTACTGAAAGCATTATGAGGAATGTGTTATATATTGTTGGCACTCCGTCGCTTACGGCGTTGATCCGATCAACGGAACAGCCTGCTCGTGAAATTAACGTGCAAGTGGCTGAGCACTCCACAGACACGTGTACCCTAAACGTAGTTCTCGGGGATGCGTGACAAGGCTGACCCTTTAAATTACAGGCACAACAGAAACAGGAAGAGAAAGTTGTGGTGAAAGAGTACAGCAGGGTTCGTCACCATCCCTGCCGGAGCCTCATGGAGCTTTAGGTGTTTTCGCTCAATAAACACTCACAAAACCCGGTCTGGGAATCGAAACCGTGATCCTATGATCGCGAGTCCATAGCCCTAACCACTGGGCCATTGTGCCTCCACATGTCATATATATATATAAGCTAAATGAATATATGAAAATATTTGGAAGCGTCGGTCTTCGAATACCTTGCAACCAACCACTCAATACAATCTATACTTAACCACTGTACGATATATCCTGTTGCACTCGAATCCCTATAGCATGAAAAAATACGATATCTGAGCCCATGTAACGTGCACTCACACAATAATTGTGCTTTGTTCTCTTTCACAGAAATCGTTTGTACAAAAACAGCATCTTGAAGCAGAGAATGCGAATTTACGGAGACAATATTTACATATCGCTCGGGGAAACACAGCTAGATCTCATAAGGTAAGTAAACAGGTGCATAATAAAGTACGTGCGCGCCGGGAGAACTACGTTGCGTGGAAACAAAGGTAGTGATTGAAAAATAAATGTCCTACCGTACTGTATCTTGTAGACTCGAAATTTTTTCCAGTTACCTATTCACACACGTCAGATGGCCAAACGCATACCTGGAAGCACAGGGGGAAATCTGAAGGTGGACGAGCATTATTCTGTACTCTACTACGTTCTTAACAGAATATACCACACACACACACATACGCGTGTGTGCATGTGGGTTCATACATTTATGCATTAAAAAGTAAAATATGTGTGTAAATAAATACATCATATAGTAGTTAATTCTAGAAATTATGATAATATTAACAACAAACCATCTGATTCATTCCTACTTTTAATATATCTGTTATCCTTTTTAAGCATTCTTTATATTCTCTGAAATCCAATAATGTTCAATTCATTCCTAACAGTTTGTTAGCTGCGGAAGCTTTCTTATATGTTAGAAGAAAACTGAAGTCTTATCTAGTCTAGTCGTGTTTGGAATATGTATTTATATCGGTAATTGCATTTGCATTTTGGTGATTTGGTGAATAACTAATAAAATCTGTAATCGAAAGAATTTCGAAAGCACACAGATTATGGTCTATAAATATATAACACGATGATTATCCATAAAGCCAAATAGTTATAAATTTGTAGTGAGGAAAAAAACAATATTACTGAATGAGCTAAGAAGACAACTTCTATTTTTACAGCCATGGTATTGTGTAGCCTTTAACGAAAGCGTTTAATTAATGGGTAATTAACCATGATGTATTTATTCAAATTGTACGAGAAAATATTTAAGTTAAGGGTATTTTTACTGGAAATTTGAAAATAATATCTGTCATTGTTTAATGTTTATTTACAGAATAATATTTATTACCAGTTAGCATTTTAAAGCTAATAAATGTATAATCTGTATGTATACATCTTGGCAAATAAACCATTAATTAGACACATACGGTAAATGCTGCACTCTACCGATGTGGTACAAATAAAATCAAAAATATATCTGAAGTTGTCTCCCTTTCTCAAAGCATTCATTAATATTTCTTTTTTTTTTCTTCACCACATATTTATATCTAGTTAGCTTTATGAATGATCACTGTATAATATATTAACATTAACTTGCCTCTTCTTTTATATGTGAATGATGTGTCTGAAATATTCAATATAAAATATTGCTGTATCAAAGAAAAAGAAGGAAAAGCCAATATATTCCCTAATGTAAGAAAGCATAAACTTCTGCGGGATTTTGTAGAAGAAATGCTGTTTATGGTTATTTGTTTCTACTTGCACGTTATAGATTCATGTCAATTTGACGACGTTAAGCTAGCGACAATGAAAGTGGATTTTCATAACTCTGGTAGTCTTCCTTTGAAACAGATGAAAGAATATACGAATGATTGACAATTGGAAACAATTGCCGAAATGGCAGCAATAATCCCATCATTAACAGAAATATGAAAATGACAATTAAATATATAAAAACGGTAATGCTAAGGAAAAAAAAAATCCTGATTACTACAGTATTAGGAATATTGTCTTTGACGAAAACGGTTTGTGATAGTGTTAACAGCCAACACGTTAATGGCGAATACAATGACAAGAAGGTAATAAAAGAATAATGGAAAGAACAGTCGAGAAAACGAGAACCACGAGCCAATGAAGCCTTTCTTGAGGGGCACGAATTGCTAGAAACAACAGATACATATATTTCTCGCACACCATCTTAACATCTTAAAATATAGGGAAGAACTCATTGGTTAATATAGTCCCAGATATGCTTTTTGGCAGCATTTGGAGCCAGTCGATATAGAATTTTACACAGTCATCTCAAAACTAACTAAACAACATATTTAGGGAAGATTTACTTCTAGAAACAAAATATTGCCTTTGGTGCATTGCAATACTTAATGTATCCCAGGCATACTCCAAGTAAGCGAATTACAAAAGGCCATACTCGTGAGTACCACATATTTTACGCAAATTCCTCCCCATGTATATGCAGCCTTACTCTCCCTTTTCTTCCACAGATATCAGTGCCCCCAATTACAAAGCACCTCACCTGTTGTTAGCATCTTCTTGTCCATCGGTATCTTTGATAGAGACTTGGTTGCAACTCGTATTAATTAAAGCAAAACCAAAACGTTGCTTGTCTGTTGTTTAACATTAACAAGTTGAACATCCTTTAGTGAGACTGAACCTGGAACCATATGATTTGGAATCAACTCCTGCTTCTTCTTTATTTGATTTTAAATTAAGTCTTCCATCCCTCCTATTGAGTTCCATAAAAATTACTAGTAATGTTTGGGGTTGATTACCATATAAAAAACATCTATAAATCTAAAATAAATTTATGTTTTCCATTTTTCATTACTGCGTAAATTTGTACTTCTGAAGTGGTTACCTTATAATAATGCTTTAGGTGCACAACGCCTGTATTCATGGCAAATATAATTTTTTTCTTGTTAGATTTTGGAAGAAGTTCTACTCTAAATGAAGATATTCTTTTTCGCTATTTTTCTATATATTCTTGATAAATAATTTATACTTCCTTTGAGAGTATTATAGACATAATTAAGGCGGCGAGCTGGCAGAATCATTAGCGCATCAGCTACAGTTCTGCTGCGTGGAATCTTGGGTAAGTGACTTTTATTTCAGCCCTAGGTCAACCAAAGTCTTCTGAGAGGACTTTTGGGGCTGATATTGGAAGGGGCGGTTGTGTGTATATGTGTCTGTGTCTCTGTGTGAGTGTATATATATATATATATATATATATATATATATGTATACATAAATATATATAGATATATTTATATTGCAACAGAATGGTGGAAATTTTCTGCATGATTTATTCCATAAGTGAGTATGTGTATCTTTGATTGTCTTTGAGTTTTCTCCCCACCTTCACTTGACAACCAGTATTTATTTACGACCCCGTATACGAGGGGTTTGACAAAGGATACCGACAGAATAAGGACCAGGCATAACAGGAGTAAGGGGTGGGGGAGATTTATGCGATTAAACACTTGAAGGCGGTTTCACAACATGGCCATCGTCCAATGACTGGAACATGTAAACGATTAAAGATATATAACAATCGTTCTTAAGCCCTTCATTTGTTTTGAATGCGCTGTAGTCTGTCTAGTTGATAGGTATTTTATATACTTGTACGTTTGTGTTTAGTCTAATATTTCTATAGCTGTTTTTTTTTTTTTTATAGAGCGTTGCAGTAGAGTTTTCGTCTATGTAAACTGGAAATCAGCCTGTTTGGAAAATTACTCTTAGTATCAAGTCATTCCACGAAACCTGATACATTAATTAGTTCCATAACAACCTAATTTAGAGCGAACTTTCACAAAAAATACATGAACATTTCTAAAACTATTTTTTCATATAAGTACAATAGATTTGCTCTGTTGTGTTTTTAAATTAGTTGGTGGCGTATGCTTTATTCTATTATGTATATCAGTGTATATTTGCCCTTGTTTAATGTGAGACAAAGTTTGTCTGAAGCAGAAGGGAATATATATATATATATATATATATATATATATATATATATACATACATACACAAACATATGCGGGAATACATGTGTACAGCACTACCGTATATATGTGTATTTGTAAGTACGTAGATACGTCACCTTCAACATAAACTTATTTACACCTGATTAGTTACCTGAATGAGGAAAGTTTATTATCTGTCATTCACACCTATATTGCATTTTCTTTCCTAGTCATTAGAGAATAATTTCAAAATTTATCTTTCACTGACGTACACATAATTAGGCATGCATATAAACATACATACAAACATACATATATATACACGCACATATGTATACATATATATATATATATATATATATATATATATATATATATATATATATATATATGTGTGTGTGTGTGTATATAACACAAAATATATATGCATATACACTTAAAAATAATATATATATATTAATATAATGTAATATTGTATATCTATTCACATACGCAATTAGCGTTTGTATATGTGTAGGAATGGATCAAGAATCGCGTTGACTATATTAGCCTGGATTCAAATGAAATAACAAAGATGGCGTTTGATAAGGTAAACACTAATCAACACTTCGAGCCCGACTTAATATGGTGAATGTTTCATTATTGTTTCGTTGGAAAGAATTTCAAGATAACACACAATTATATGTCAGTAATTATGTATGTATGTACGCAGGTTTACATTAATGCGATTGCATGTGCCCATATATACATACATATATATATATATATATATATATATATATATATATATATATATATATATATATATATATATATATATATATATATATATATGTGTGTGTGTGTGTGTGTGTGTGTGTATACTTAGATGAATACACAATACATGTATACATATACATAGATATAAACATATAGATTTACATATATATTTATATATTGATATATATATATATACACACATATATATATATATTATATACATTTATAAACATACATATAATATACACACGTAAACACATACACATATATGCCTTCATAAAAATATTTGTGAGATAACATAAGTATAATTGTGCGCCTGTGTGAGTGTTAGTGTATTCTGTTAATTTTTTTGTTGGATATGTTGAAATTTACGGGTGTATATTCGTACTAAACTTAAGAAACATAAGAAAAACAAATGAGAATTGTTTTTTTGATTTAGTTTATTAAAAAAAAAATTATACAGAGATGCGATAGATAGAACGAATGCCAGAGTGAGTGAGAAGTAGTAGAACAGAAAAAAGAATGAGAGAAGACGAACTGAGTGAGAAAAGGATTATGATAAAAACAGAGACACAATGTCTGTTCCTTTGCTCGGTCGTAAATAATAGAAATAGTAATAGTAGTAGTAGTAGTAGTAGTAGTAGTAGTAGTAGTAGTAGTAGTAGTAGTAGTAATAATAATAATATTAATAATAATAATAATAATAATAATAATAATAATGATAATAATGATAATAATGATGATGATGCTGATGATGATAATTATAAATACATAGATAAAACGTGGAAATAAACGCATAAACAATATTTGAAAGAAGATATATTCATAAAACTGAAACGTTGTAAAGAAATTGTAAATCAAGGTATTTCACAAGAAACCGTGTTTATATAAATATGTCCATGAAATATTTTACTAGTAGACATGTAAGTATTCCCCTGGGTATATATATTTCACACATACTATTGTAACTGATATTCATATTTTATAACTATGAAAATTAGAAGCTTTTTGGAAACGTCAGCTGATGAGCTTAATATATAGAAATGATCGTATATGTATTGTATTTTGTGATGTGGATTTTGTTATATTTCTTTATAGTATTTCAACTTTCCGCCAACTGGAATCATTTTTAAGGAAATTTATAGAAGACATTTTACTTAAAATAACAAACATAGAAAAAATTATGTCTATATATATATATGCATATATATATATATGCATATATATATATATGTATATGTGTATGCATATGATTATATATGAATATATGTGTGTGCGTATTCATGTGTATATAGGTATACTGACGCAAACAGGAAAAATAAAACTTAAGATATGAATATATGTATTATTCCCTTATATAAATATAATTATTTTATTAATAATTAGCAGAAGTAACAGAGTGACTCACTTGAAAAGGAAGACCATTGCTGACCATCAGGAATATTGTGCGCTCTTGGGCTAACTTATATTTTGCATTTGCGGTTCTGTTGATGGCTAATGAGCCTTGTTCTTGCCAAGCATACACGACTGCAAACATTTCAGACCAAGCTTTCCCCATTCACTACACCAGCAGTGTGCTTTAGAGCAGCACGCTTAAGTTCTTCATGCAGAATACGTGCTCTCTCAAAAGTGTAGTCTCTCCTTAATCTGCTTCCGCTATTTGTGGCGATGACAGGCATTGTTTTCCAAGTCTGTCTGTTGCATACCACAGGCCTTTAATGAGGACTTGACACAGTCCTTAAATCGCAACCTTGATTTCTGCCGGGCTCTCATTCCATTCACAACTTCCCCATATAGCATCTGCATAGGGATCCTGCTATCCTTCATTCTAATAAGGTGTCTAGTCCAACTTAACCGGTGCTTGTGCACCATCGCATCGCCTTAATACTGAAGATATCAGATGTTCCCAGGACCTGTGTGTCTGGTGTCTTTAAGGACAAGCCAACATTCAGAATGTGTGTGTGCGTTTGCTTGTGTGTTTGTGTGTGTGTGTGTGTGTGTATGTGTGTGTATGTGTGCGTGCGTGTGTATATGTTGTGTTTGTTCGCCATAACCGCTTGACACCCAGAGTTGGTGTGTTTACATCTCTGTAACTTAGTGGCCAGGCAAAAGAAACCCGATAGAATAAGCTCTGGTGTCGATTTGTTCAACTGAAAACCCTTCAATTTGTTACTCCAGTATGGCCACCGTCAAAAGTGTGAAACAAGTAAAAGAATAAAACTATATATATATATATATATATATATATATAGTTCATATGCAGTAAAATAAAGAAAAGAAAGCGGCGAGTTGAAAGTTAATTATTTATTATTAACAATTTGGTCGAAGAAAAAAAGGCATACCTTCTGTGATAAAATTAAGCGCATAGCATATTAAAGCAAATTTTTAATGCAAAATTTGTAATTTAATTATAGTGTATTAATGGAAACTGCTATAAGAAGTAAAGATTACCAATGTGTTAATAATAAATAATTAACTTTCAGCTCTCCATTTTCTTTTCTTCATTTAACAGGATATGAACTATATTCTTAATATATACCAATTGATTTAAGGTAATTTACTCCCCCCAATAATACTAGGTATCCCTTGGATATAACCATCCCTTTATGAGGTTAACATATCCACATTCTCTCTGTATATATATATATATATATATATATATATATATATATATATATATATATATATATATATATAACAAATAAAAACAGAAGATGGAATATGCGAGAATTAATTATAACTCACGACAATTGTTTCGACACATCTAGCATCAATTCCTCTTGGGTGGGACACTCAACAACTGGTTCAGGAGTATTCGGTGGTGCAGATGTATCTCGTCGGGTGATAAATAAATACAACTCTTTAAAATGTCTGTCCCGCAATGCAACTTTCCGTTTTGTAGAGATAAAAGCAGCCAGACGGAGGAAATATCGTCATTTATATAGAAGATCAAAGAGGAACAGTTACAGCGAGGCCAAATGTGACATAAGAAATTAGTTAACACACTTTCATGGGTGACAATTCCGAGAAGTGAGACGTGTTTTGGAGAACATAAGACTAATGGAAAATATATATATATATATATATATATATATATATATATACACACACACATAGATACATACATAAATATATATATATATACATATATATGTGTGTGTATGCATGTGTGTGTTTGTGCGTGTGTGCTTTTGTATTGGTGGCTATCCACCACAAATAGCGTTGGTTTGCTTATGTCTATGTAAGTTAGCAGTTCGGAAATGGCAACCTATAGAATAAGTACCAATCTTTGAAAAAAGGGCACACGCTGCCTCTGTATATGCAGAGATGTAAAATTATATGCGTGTACGCACACGCACACACACACATATATATATGTGAGTGTGTGTGTGTGTGTGTGTGTGTGCTTTTGCGTGACCTTGTATGGTTTTCTGAGCTCATATATATACAAGTTCAATCACTCACGCAGGGAAATGGATTTACAAATTATGACTAAAAAATAAGCGTATAAAATGTTTTCATGTAATATTACGCAGCAATTCAAAGTAAATGTAGAAATAAACATGCACTAATAACGTTAACAACAACAACAATAATAGTAATACTGACATCTTCTTTGGCATTGTTGTTGTTTTTGCTCTTATTGTTATTATTATTATTATTATTATCCTTTTATTATTATTGTTATTGTTATTGTTATTTTTCTTTGAGTTAAGATATATACAACAAAAATTTACGACAGAAATTATACGCTGCAATTCTGTTGCAGCCTGAGCGGAGCCTGTAGAGTCTAGCCAAAATGAACGTATAAACAAATAAATTTTCTTAACAAGTGTATGCAAACTCTAACAACAGAAATACATGATGAAAGAAAACAAATAACCTTGTAGTCGTAGTTGCAGAAGTAGTGGTAGTGGTGGTGGTAGTAGTAGTACTAGTAGTAGTAGTAGTAGTAGTAGTAGTAGTAGTATATCTAAGGTTTACTTCCTGGGAAGGCAAAGCCCGTCATCATTATCCCATAGATTACATAAATAAATTACAAGGCTTACCTCCCTTTGTCCGATGCAGAATATATTTCATCCACCAACAGACCATGGACCTCTGTGAAACATTACGGACAAGAAAAAACTGCTTTGACGTTTCGTTTGTTGGGCTTTCATCAGAAGACATATACAGAAATGCTTTGATTGATTGAGAAACTAAAATAATATGTGAGAAGAAATGAAAATATTGGTAAAGAGCAAGAAACCAGGTGAGAATGCTGCTGTATGGGAAACGTTTGTTTAGTCATTAAGCAAAATAAGTACGCGCTAATATATCTAGGGGAGTGAGGCTTCACCAAAGAAATGGTGAATGGTTTATGGCACGTAACGAAAATACCTTAAACTTACTAAATATTATTCAGGATACCCTTACTTCTTCTAAGAATAGAAGCAGATGTGTTACGTTAGATTAATTTTGAATATCTATTCAGATATTACAATAAAAAAAATAATAAATAGACGAATTTTTTTCAAATATAACTAAAGAGGAAGTATACAAAAAAATACATTATTTTCTATTTATATTAGTTTCGTTTCATTTTGAAAAATAAAAATTTGTTTTCTGGATTATTATTGTTTATATTTTGATTTACATATATATGGGAAGACAAAAATCTTTAAGAGCTTAGGGCCTCTAATCCGACCCTGTGTATGGCATTATTTATTAATGCAAGAAGTGGTGAGTAGTTGCAGGTATAAGAGTGCCCGGAAGCAGGTGTACGGTGCAATTGGAGTGAGAGTTATTGTGGTGTTTCTATGAGCATTTGCGTGATCCAGTGTGGCTGTATGGTCGCATTTGTTAATGAGGATGTTAGTTTGTGCGTGTAATGTTTATGTGTGGATGTTTGAAAATATTTATGTGAGGAAGTGAGAGGAAATGCGATTGTGGAGGAATGAATATGTTGCTGAAGCAAATGATACGGCAACAGCAACGATGAATTGTTATTGAAATTTATGCATTTGTATAACACAAATATGTTGGAGTGTAAACATTTTTTTTTTAAGTGGACAGTGTAGACAGGCGCAGGAATGGCTGTGTGGTAAATAGCTTGCTATCAACCATATGATCATGGGTTCAGTCCCACAGCGTGGTACCTTGGGCAAGTGTCTTCTACAATAGCCTCGGGCCGACCAAAGCCTTGTGAGTGGATTTGGTAGACGGAAAGTGGAAGAAGCTCGTCGTATATGTACATATATATATATATGTGTGTATGTGTCCATGTTTGTCCCCCACTAATATCGCTTGACAACCGATGGTGGTGTGACTACGTCCCCGTAACTTAGCAGTTCGGCAATAGACACCGATCGAATACGTACTAGGCTTACACAGAATAACCACAACCTCAGGGGTCGATTTGCTCGACTGAAGGCGGTGCTCCAGCATGGCCGCAGTCAAATGACTGAAACAAGTAAATTTTAAAAAAATTTGAAAACCGATGCTGGAAACGCGAAGAGATATAACTAATACTAATAATAGTCATAACGCTTCTGCAAGTTGATTAATCCTTTTACTATGATTAATCGTGGAGGGGCAATGGCCCAGTGGTTAGGGCAGCGGACTCGCGGTCATAGGATCGCGGTTTCGATTCCCAGACCGGGCGTTGTAAGTGTTTATTGAGCGAAAACACCTAAAAAGCTCCACAAGGCTCCGGCAGGGGATGGCGGTGAACCCTGCTGTACTCTTTCACCACAACTTTCTCTCACTCTTACTTCCTGTTTCTGTTGTGCTTGTAATTCAAGGGGTCAACCTTGTCACACTCTGTATCACGCTGAACCTCCTCGAGGACTACGTTAAGGGTACACGTGTCTGTGGAGTGCTCAGCCACTTACACGTTAATTTCACGAGCAGGCTGTTCCGTTGATCGGATCAACCGGAACCCTCGACGTCGTAAGCGACAGAGTGCCAATAACAATAATTAATCATTTTACTATAGTCACAATGCCCGACACTTTCTAAGATGAGCTAGTTGATTACTTCGACCGCAGTGCTTCACTGTTGTTTATTTAATCGATTCGAAAGGAGGAAATACAAAGAGGACCTCGGCCGAATTTGAAATCGGGATTTAAATACAGAAGAAATACCGCTACGCTCTGTTGAGCGAGCTATCGCTTCTGCCTGCTCATCGCTTTAGTACAAAAGAATAATAATGAGAAAAGATTAATGTATATAAAGGAAATATATTGACAAGGATGTATCTGAAAAACAGCAAATATAACAGAAGAGGCATAGTAAAAGAAAATGAAGCAAAAAAAAAAACATGAAATATAGAAGTCACACAAGTCAAAACCTAATTAACACATATGCACTCACAAACATACACACACACACGTAATTAATGGACATGTGTACGTAGGAATTGGAATTCAGGTATCTTTATATATATATATATGTGTGTGTGTGTATGCATATGTATGTGTGTATATATATTTATGTGTGTGCATATGCATATATATGTGTGTATATATATATATATATATATATATATATATATATATATATATATATATGTATGTATATATTTATATGTATATATATATATATATATATATATATATATATATATATATATATACACACACGTAATTAATGAACCTTTGTATGCAGAAATTCTGATTAAGTCATTTCTCTCTCTCTCTCTCTCTCTCTCTCTCTCTTGAGATATGTATATGTGTGTGTGCGCGTATCGACAGATAGACAGATAAATATCATTTTCACTTTTAATAAAAAAAAACACACCCCATATCCTCAGTAATTTGTTTTGAATGTTCCTGTGTTTCGTCCGCCATATATCGATATATATAAGTGTGTGTCTGTGTGTGTGTACACACACACATATATTATATATATGTATATATATATATATGAATATATACAAACACATACATATTTACGCACATACATATATACATAAATCCGCGTGCACACACGCGGACATGATCCGAGGAATCCATTCACATGCATAGTAAATGAGGTAAGTAGTTGTTTGCCTGCCTAGATGTGTACATATAAATATAATCAAGAAATGCGCGCGTGCGTACGAGCGGCGGAGAGAGAGAGAAGAGAGAGAGAGAAGAGAGAGAGAGAAGAGAGAGAGAGAAGAGAGAGAGAGAGAGAAAGTCAAAGAAAGAGAGAGCTAAATAGAAATTGGATTTTCACATTACAAGAGAAATTTCACTGATTCGAATGGCGCCCTATTATGTGGCTGAGTGACTTACTGGCAACTTATTCAGTCCTATGTACAAAATAACAGGTTTATAGAGCAACAATAACGTCAACAACAACAACAACAATTATGATGATAATAACACCACCATCATCACCATCAGCAACAAACAGCAGCAGCAGCAGCAGCAGCAGTTGCAGAAGTAATCTTCTCTGTAATAACAGTAACAAGCATAACACTGCAACAAATTTACCAGCAACTGTAACATTATCAGTAAAGACAAACCAGTGACGAACGCTAATAATTATATCATTCGCATTAAACATCTACCGCCATGGCCACCACTACCAGCGCCAGCACCAACAGCACCACCACCACCACTACCCACGCGCTCGTCCCCAAGTCCAAGATTGGAACCAAACAGCAACGTCAACAACGGATCTGACAACAAAAAAAAACAATACCACCACCACCACTAACACCACCACCACCACCATCACCACCACCACCATCATCATCATCATCATCATTATCATCGTCATTGTCATCGTCGGCGTCGGTGTCGTCGTCGGCGTCGTCATCATCATCATCATCATCATCATCATCATCATCATCATCATCACCATCATCCTCTTCTTCTACGTTGTCGGCGTCGTCGTCGGTCAGCATCAATATAGAGATCATCACCAGCAGCGACAATACACATGTTTCAAGAACCCCACGAAGAACTCTTTCAATACCAAGCAATGCTGATTTTTGTAGGTGTTCTACTTTCACACTTGCACCAATGTTTTTCAGCCATGTTGGTAGTTGGGTGCTGATACTTCCAAGTGCACCAATTATTCTTGGTATCACTTCTACTCTCCTCATTGACCACAACTTTCATATTTCCCACTTCTAATCGTCACAGTTGTTTATTTTTTCTTCTCATCTTGATCCTGTTGTCACCGGGACATCGTAGGTCGATTATCATGCATGTTCTTTCTTTTTTATTCCCCAAAACAATGTCCGGCCACCGATGTCTGGTCGGTTGATCGCACTGGATCATTGCATCCCACAGGATTTTTGCAATTCTCATTCTCGGTGACTCCTTCTGCAGTTTGTTCATTGCACTTCTTCGCTCTTTGAAGATAGTGATTTTCACAGAGCTTCCAATAGCTCATTTTTACCACATTGTCATGGCAATTATTATTATTATTATTATTATTATTATTATTATTATTATTATTATTATTATTATTATTATTATTAAAATAACTTGATTCGGACTCCTGCAGCTTAAAGATTCGTAGGTCTCTGACAGAAACTTAGCTCGTCGATATCAGGTAACCCGGTGAGGTAGGCTTCTTACAGAAGCCTAGAAAATTTTTAATTACCTGGAACCGAATCAATCTACTTTAAATAATATTCTGTGTAACTCCCACTAAACGTGTTGAATGTCACTTTCGTATGTCCATTCCCTCGTACTATATACACATATGCAAACATATATACATTCATGCATACATATCTACATACATACGTATATACATATATGTATGTGTGTATGAATGCGTTAATAAATGCTAGTAAATAGTAAAGCGATAACTATATTTGCAATTTAAGAATCTTAGACTCAGTTCTATTTATTAAAATTTCTTTTCCACAGAACCGTCAAGTTTTTCAATCTCTTAATCCTAATCAACGTTACAATTCGTTATATGAGAGGAAGTAGATTTAATTAGCGAAAATAGCAAAAAAATCGTCACACACATTGAACCAGACACACACACACACACACATACATTATACATGGACACGTACTCCCACATCCACACTCATATATAAATATATACACTCGAACTAAATAGTCATAGGTATGTATAAAGGGAGAAACACTGATACGAACTTCTCTTAATTTCTCACATCTACTCCCTCTATATACCTCTGTCTCGCTATATGTGTGCATGTGTGTGTACTGACAGATGCATGTGTATGCTTGAGTGTATGCATGTGTATAATCTATATATACTCCCCTATATATGTATGCATATATGTATATATGTAAGTATGTGTGTGTGTATATATATATATACATATTCATATATATATATATATATATATATATATATATATATATATATATATATATATATATATATATATATATATATGAATATATGTATATACATATATATTATGCATATACACCCATACGTTTGCACAGGTAAATATACAAACTGCGAGTATAATTTTTCCCTGTATAGATAAATGAATTAATAGAAATCTGAATGTAGCAGATATCTATGTTTACATTTTTCACATTCACATTTACACAAAAGGTATGTGCATTTCAGTTCCATACATTACTCATACATACTTAAATATCCATGGGTGAATATACATTTTGTAACTACAAATGAAAATATTTTTAATTATATACGTCTCTATGTATGGGAGGGCTCGCGTTGTTTAATTACACACCTATACACATACATGTATATATGCAAATATATATTTACAAACATATATATATATATATACGAAATTTATATTCACATATAAATATAAATATATATATGTATATACATATGCATATATATATATATACATATATACATGTATATATATATATATATATATATATATATATATATATATATATATATATATATATATATATATATATATATATGTATATATATATATGTGTGTGTGTGTGTGTATGTATATATATGTATATATATATATATGTAAGCATGATTCATCAAAAAACATTTTTCAATTTCTAATTTCCTATTGATTAACAGAAATGGCAGCAGCGATTATTTTTCTATTTTCGTTTCATACATTCTATTATATAGGGGTAGCGTTTGTTATCTTGTTATTTTACAACATTCTGTAAGAGATGCCGTGGGGTGGCGATGGTCGTTATAGTGGCAAGGGTAGAGCGGGTGGTCGTCGTAGCTGAACTGGTTTGTAATTTATTAGTTGTTCATTATTATTATTATTATCATTATATATATATATATACATTTTTTTAATGTTGTATTTGCATATTTCTTTGTGTTGTGTGTGAGAGAGATTTAAGGATTGCGGCTAGGATGATTTATTTATTTTTGCTGCCATTCATCAATGGAAACTTCCCAGAGAGAATTAGAACAATATTAACAAGGTATATATTGGAAAACTTAAACATACAATAAATATAACAAAAAGAGGGAAATAGCAACATAGCTTCCTCTGAACATATAATGGAGAGTTTACATAAATACCAACACTGTTGTTCCACACTACCTTTGCTATTATGATTATCGGCATGAACATCACGATCGTCATGTTTGAAACCATCATAACCAGTTTAATATATATATATATATATATATATATATATATATACGATAAGAAGAGAGAGAGAGAGAGAGAGAGAGAGAGAGAGGAGAGGGTGAAAGAGACAGAGTGAGAAGGTGAGTTGTTACCTCATCTGTGTTTTTTTTTAATTATTGGTAGTAGCAGAGTCACAGAAGTTGTCATTACTGCATACAGTCCAAACGTTACAGTATATATATATGTATATATATATATATATATATATATATATATATTTATATATATATATATATATATATATATATATATATATATATATATATATATATATATATATATATATATATATATATATAAATATATATATATATATATATATATATATATATATATATATATATATATATATATATATATATATATATATATATATATATATATATATAAATATGAATATTCTGCAGATATACTATAGAAGTTATAGCCAGCTCTGATTTTTGCCACAGCATTTTGTATCAAGACGTCAGAATCACACATATATGTGTATGTATATATATATATATATATATATATATATATATATATATATATATATATATATATATATATATATATATATATATATATATATATATATATATATATATATATATACATATATATGAGAGAGACAGAGAGAGAGGGAGATACATACATATTATACGTATACATACACACACATATATATACATATGTGTGTGTATGTAATTTATATACAAGCATAAAACCTTACGCACAAATATATATGGGGTCAGTACACATATATATTCCATTTTAACCAACATCGGCACCTAAAGCATTCACACATGGCATACAACGAGGACCATTATAGTTATGACCATGTTACTTCTCGCTTTCCTAACTTTAGATAGAGTTACAAAAAGAAAAAAAGCACCATTTTCTCCGCTAAATTCTAAAACCCTGCCATTACTAATTGTAGAGTGAGATATAAATACGGTAACTCCGTAAATGTATATTCTAATCTCTTATTTTCGTGTAGAATAACGATGCCTAAAATTGTCCTAAGTATGTTGAAATATGAAATTAGAACATTTTAGGAAAGAGTAAAATTATTGGAATTACCTGAGAGCTAAACCATGACAACTCTATATGACACCAACCTTCTCGATATTATAGCGGGATTCGTATTTACGTTATCTTCGTCCAACTAATCTGGCAGCATAGCACTAGAATGTTTTTGGAGAGGATCTAAATATCATTATAATCAAAGAGTTGATTTTTGAAGCATCTATATAGCATCTTGATCTTCTCGAAATAAAAGCCAAATGTTTCTGAATTAATTTCATCCTTTCTTATAACACTGCAAAGTCGATATTGGATAAACATATACCCAGTTTTCCAAGTAAGCATGGCTGTGTGGTTAAGAAGCCCACTTAGCAATCATGACATTTGGGATTGAGTTCCACTGCACGGCATCTTGAGCAAGTGACTTATTCTATATCCCCAGGCCGACCAATTTCATGTGAGATTTGATTGGAGGAACCTGCATAGAAGCTCACCGTATATATATATATATATATATACACTCTTCTGCTTTTTTACTCTTTTACTTGTTTCAGTTATTTAACTGTGGCCATGCTGGAGCACCGCCTTTAGTCGAAGAAATCGACCCCCGGACTTATTCTTTGTAAGCCTAGTGCTTATTCTGTCGGTCTCTTTTACCAAACCGCTAAGTTACGGGGACGTAAACACCAAAATCGGTTGTCAAGCGATGTTAGGAGATAAACGCCAACACACAAACTTATACACACACACACACACACACGCACACACACACACACACACACACACACACACACACACATATATATGTAAGTATATACGTACATGCGTGAGTATATATATATGAGTGTGTGTATAGCCCATTTAGGGTTAGAGGTATTGATAATTGTTATTCATTTCATATGTTTACGGTAAGAATACAACTTAAGATGGCTACGTTGGTGATGGTGAGATTTGAATCCTATAGCTGTGGTTGTCAACTTCCTCTTTCGGGAAAGGGAAAAGCAAATATGATCATTTTTTTCTTCTCTTCTGTATGTATTGCAAAACAATTGCCGAAATAGCTGCAATAATTCCAACATTAACAGAAACAAAGATAACAACAATTACATGAATAATAATAACAACACAATCAACAAAAGAACAGCAACAACGTTATGAGTAATGGAGACACCTTTAATAATGACTACTGTATTAACATCATTGGCTGTAACAACAACGATTAGTGATAGCAGTAATAGTAATAAAAACATTGATGAAAATACAGCAGGAGGATACGTGTATGCGCGGATGTGATTGGACATCAATGTAATAAGAGGTGAGAGGTGTAAGATTTGTTGCGGAAATTTGTCAACGAAGAGCAAGGAATATCATTATATTCCCCGAAGAATTATGCGAAACAATAAAAATGAATGCTATTATGTTCAGATAGATACACATAGAATATAATAATAGAAGCTACAAACAGCTTCTGCAAACGGGGGAAACTAGCTGAGAATGCGCATGTATAGAAAGAGGATGGTGAAAGCAGGGACATGCAAGGACATATAGCAAAAATCGGTCGAGCTATTCCAAAGATAGCAATGAAACAATCTCAGATGATTTATCTGGAGAAGAGGCGCCAAATATCACTTGATACTAAAGAATAATCCTTTACTTTCAAATTATCAGTCTGCATTGGTAGTAGATAATACAGTTCTATATTTGAGAGATGAGGAATTATGTACATTATTTATGTGCTCACGGGCATATGGCCTAGTGGTTAAGAGCGCGGGCGACTAACCCCAAGATTCCAAGTTCAATTCCAGGCAGTGACCTGAATAATAATAATAATAATAATAATAATAATAATAATAATAATAATAACGTCGGGTAAATACCTTAGGAATGAGAACCCAGGTTCGAATTTTCCCTAGGGCACCTGATGAAGGCAGGAGAGTATATCAGCCGAAACGTTGTGTTAACAATGAAGAAAATGAGGACAAATATCCGTCAAATGTAAATAATGTAATTAATGTTGCTAGTGGGTGTAAAATGAAATGCCACACAAGGGAGGTGAGAAAAATTGTGCAAAACTTGAGGGGTCCTACTGTTACTCAAAAGAAACTACACCATGTATTATCGAAGGAAAATCTCCCCCCTCTCTCTCTCTCTCCCCCTCTCTCTCTCTCTCCCCCTCTCTCTCTCCCCCCCTCTCTCTCTCTCTCCCCCTCTCTCTCTCTCTCCCCCTCTCTCTCTCTCTCCCCCTCTCTCTCTCTCTCCCCCTCTCTCTCTCTCTCCCTCCTCTCTCTCTCTCTCCCCCTCTCTCTCTCTCTCTCCCCCTCTCTCTCTCTCCCTCTCTCTCTCTCTCTCTCTCTCTCTCCCTCTCTCTCTCTCTCTCCCTCTAATGATGTCTGCATCTAGTTTGTTGTGTACGAGGCTGTCACTGTGTTTGTCGTTTTGGAGTGTTAACGTAATTTTCGGGTTTCTTTTTGTTCGTGCGTATGTTTGATTAGTAATTTGTGTTAAATATGCTTCGTTATGTTCACAACTGTGCTTATTCCTAGAAGGACATAGATTCAACGACATAATAGTGCCGTAGAACACAAAATATATTGAAGTGCATTTTACCTTCTAATATATAATGTAATGTCACTGAAATTGCCAGTTAGTGCTACTTCGCCAGTCTAAATACACAGTTCAGTTTTTACATCATAAAGAGTACTAAAGAGGCTTGAACAGATTTATGTTTTATATTTAGTAATTATCCAAATACACTTGGATTTGACATTAAAAATATTGGGAATATACATATCACCATATAACCTTATATTTATCTTTATTGCTTGTGTTAGTTGAGTAAAATATGGCGGTAAAAACACTCCGTAATATCTATATCTTTTTTTTTACTATAGTCTGTTTCTATCGACAAACAGCATGTCTATGTTGATAGAAACAGAAATAACTAAAAATTATAGATATATAATTTTCCTAAATCTACTCCGTACCGATCTTTATGCAAGCAATAAAGTGTCGTATTTGTCTACACAGCCGAGAAATAACGAATTTTTATGGGTTTATGTGAATACCAATGTTACAAACGTTGTTTTGACGTCGAGTATCGTTGGGTAGTAGCAGAATGATACTGTCCCAAAGTGCAGTTTCTAACTGCCAAGTTTCGATATGTTATTGTGACGTTTTAACTTCTCAACTCTTTAGTCTTTATTATATTCAATGTCCAACACCAAACTGACCGTAAATCTGTAAACTAAATTCTATGGGAAAATTTAGTGATGTAGTTTAAATATATTTTCGGATATTTGCATTTGTTTGTAGTTCAACTGAGCAAATAAATATAGGATCAAATGCATTCAGTATGTGATCAGCCCACATGTCCTTGCAGGTCGTGTGCATCCATATCAACATTCCTCTGAGCTCTTCCTATATGCAGACGCTAGTGTGCGATGGGAGAGACACAATACCAAATGCTATTCCTTGGAGATGAATAGACGAACAAGAAGCTCGTTCGTTGATTCGTTTACACATTAGATATTACAGTAGTTTCTCAATTTCATGACCTGGAGGAACAAATTTGGTCTGAACATTGCAGCAGAAGTAACATCATTCACCATACTGGTGAAGCAGTGACAGCTAGGTATTTTGAAAGCAATATTCACTTTATTTATCAAGACTGATGACAAAAGTCGATTCTGCGGAGTATAACCTGAGAGTATACATCACCTGTATCAGGATATCCCACACTAGCTCTATCAAAATATATATGGGCACGCAATGCACCAAAGCTGAGCCACTTACTCCTAGCCACTAAAGTGCAACTATTTCAGGAAAAGTCCCTGTGGTTCTCACCTGAATTTTCCATGTGTCTTAAAAAATGACTGTGAAAATACTATGAAACTTTATTATATAGACCAATCACCAGATGACAGATAACCTGAAACACATTCCCCACAACAAAATTATCAATAACATGCTAATCAGCGACATTGCACTTCTAAATGAACTTATTTTCTTTACAAGCGCGAACGGAAAAACTAAAAATATTACACTGAACGAAATTTTGAATTAAAAGATGTAGCTATCATTACTTTTAGAATTGGTACATAAGGATTTCTGTAAAGGTATTGAAGGATAATATATAAGGGTGGGAACAAAGAACTGTAGTTATTGTAAAAGCAGTCTCACACTTCATTCTTTAACTATTTTTGAAGTCTTACGAACATTTGATAATCCTTAATATTCTCATTAACCTTCGACACTTTCTTAGTCAAGATACTTTATAAAGTTTTGAAGACTTGTTTGTATTTTATCAAAGATGAACATATTTCTTGTTGCAAGTAAGGCTAATCTTGATATCTTTATAAACCTTCATTAATACAGATAGTAATGCTATGATGGTAAAGATGAAGAAGATTCGAGGATAGTAAGAAAGAAAAAAAATATTGTGACGGTAAGATATAATCCTACGGCAATATTTTGCAGAATGTTTGACAATTTTAAGTGTTTGATTCTATCGGAAGACCAAATCCATCAGGAGATTGGTGAGTGATTAAAACACGCAACTAAATAAGGAAATAAATGAATATTAAGGTCAAGTTATAAACAATAAATTTTCTGTGTAGTCATGTGGGAGGGACAACGTTTTATGTCTATCTATCTATCTATCTATCTATCTATCTATCTATCTATCTATCTATCTATTTATCTATCTATCTAGGCGGTGCTCCAGCATGGCGACAGTCAAAAGACTGAAACAAGTAAAAGAGTAAAAGAGTATATATATATATATATATATATATATATATATATATATATACATGCATGTAAAGATATATATATATATATATATATATGGATAGATAGATAGATAGATAGATATAGATATATATAAATATTCGCACGCATAAATATATACATGTACTTCAACATATATACATTAACATGTACAATGGCGACAATCTTATTAGTAAAAGTCAGTACAACGTTACAATGTCACAAAGTGCTAAGACAATAATGTTTTACGGTAATAAAACAAGGAATAAATAAATATATATATATATATATATATATATATATATATATAAAAGCAAAATAACCATAAACAAAAGGAAAATAACGATCGGTGAGGGAAATTTAGAACGAAAAGAATGTGATCGGAAATTTATAAAAAATTGCTAAGAATATTAAAAGAAAAAAATTAAGGGAGCCCTCTTAAGAATATTCATATAGGATTTATTTGAATAGCAATTTGAAGTTTTTATCGGAGTAATTTTTATATTTTCTGGGAAAATAATAGAGTGCCTAAATTGAATATGCCTATCCCATGGGTTCGATGAAACGCCATTAGAGTTAGAGATGGTGTTATTGCTGTGTATACATATTTTTCTAGTTTTGAATATATTTTTCAAATGCTTATGTATCAATAAAAGAGGCGTTTTTAACCTGTAGGTCACAAAACATATATTGAATTATATAAAATCCCCTTGATGATGGTAAACGTGATTGTTGCATTCTACTTACAGGCTACTTTCCCACCCACTAATATCACAAAAAAAAAAAAAAAATCTTTCATAAGGTGAAGCTGAAAAACACGAAACTAACCCCCACCAAACAAAAAAAAAAATGAAAAATAAAAAAAATGAAATACCAAAGGAAAAAATATAGCTGCAACAACGATGACAACATCAGTAACAATAAGAAGCGAACAAAAATTGCTGTTAATAAGAAGAACCTTCATGATTATGGATTTAATATTGCTGCTGGTGCTGATGCGGAGAACGATGACGACGACAGCGGAGATAATGATGTGGACGAAGGTAAGTTTATTTGACGCCAGGGCGAGGAAAAAAAAAAGAAAGAAGCAAAAGAGAAGAGACATTTAAAACGCGATAAAAATACAATTGTTTCAATTATGTAGAATATAAACGATTGTGGATAAAAATTTGGCTTCCATATACATGAATAAATATATACATGCATCCGTAGAACAGACATATACATAAAGAATTACGCACACACGCACACACACACACATATATGTCAATATATTGTCTTTATGAGGAGGTTAATTCTACGGGGAAAATCTGGGTTGACTCACTTGTGCTTCAATTAAATGTCCACAACAAGAATAACTACAAAATTAATAACAATATAATTAATCCAGTGAATTTACAGAGTCGCTGGAGCCTCGACCAAAAACGAAATACCTTGACCTATTTCTTCCCACTTTTAAAGATCTGGGTTCAAATTCGACGGAGTGAAATTTGCTTTTCCTCTGTCTATGACGATACAGTAACGAATACAGCAGTGAATTTAACCGAGTGAACTCCTAAATCAAATTTCAGTATTTGTGTCTATATTAGAAATAACAACTGCAAGAAGAAAATTCAGTATGAAAGAATATACATACATACATACCCATACACGCGTGCACGCACGCACATACAAGCACACACATATACGCAAACGTACATATCTATCTCTCTATCTATGTGTTTATATATATGTGTGCGTGTGTGTAATACATACCCACACATCTCTGTATACGTGTGTGTTTGTATATATATATATATATATATATATATATATATATATATATATGTATGTGTGTGTGTGTGTGTGTGTGTGTGTGTGTGTGTGTGTGTGTGTGTGTATAATTCGTGCACACAACTCACCCACACATAGATATTAATATTCAAATATCGTTGACCAAAATTTAGTTTCAGCAAATAATATGGATACTATAGAATCATATATATGAAGAGAACCAGACGGAATCACGGTAGGAAAGCAGAATTATTCAACATTCAACGTGGCACATTCTATGTTCAAAAACATCGGTTGGAAGTGATGATTTATTTTTATATCGTTAGCTTGCGGGAAAATTGTTTTTTTTTTTAAGATAAACACTATTTTAGAATCTTCAGTGCCAATGTCAATACATAACGGTTTTAACTCAACATTGACTTTTGTCAGCTAGACAATAGGATCTGAAGAAATTAGTGATGGTCTGAGACAGCAAATAATGCGTTTAAACCTTTCTAAAGTCGAATAAATATAACTACATTGTGTTGTCCGTAATGTAAATTTGCAACTCTCTGTGAAGTGAAACTCTTAACGCAGTTTCGAGTTGTTAACTCTAAAAGCTCCATTTCAATTTGTTGTCCAGAGTATTTTATCTTCTGGTAATATTTTCTGCAATATTCTTCTATGCATTGCCCCAGTATGGCAGCAGTCCAATGACTAATACAAGAAAAAGAATGAATGAATAAAAGTGTGTGCCAGATTCATTGGGGGTGGATGGCTATCGCTTATATTCCTAGTTATGATTTTCACGATCACATAAACATATTATTAGTTTCCTACAACATCCAGAGAGAGAAAAAATGTAGGGAAGTAGAATAAATTAGCTTTTGTAAGGAAAGGAAAGCATTTTAACGTTTCGGATAGCAACATATTTCACAAAATACTTCAGATAGTACGTTGCATAATTACTCTAGTTGTCATCTTCGTGGACTGGAGCAACATCAAAGGAAGTGTTTTGTTCAAGAGCACAATGCACCCCGATCCAGGGTTCGAAACCACAATCTTAAGATCATAATGCCAGCATCTTAGCCACTAAGCTATGCGCCGCCGAATGATGTCAGTGTCACGGGGGAAAAAAAAAACAAACTAACTACAGACTTCATTTGCAAGCGAGTATCAATTGTTATCAAGCAGACTTTAAAATACTTTCGACATTTCTCTCTCTGTAGAGAAAAAATGTTCAACAATTCATTATTAGTACTAATTCCACTTCGGAAGACAGAAAAAAAACGTGAAACGAAATGCTTCACGCAAGGAGTAAACGTGCTATCAAGATTAGAAATGGAACCTGATGTTCACAACTCTGATACGCTAAAATGTAATCCTTATCTAGAAAGTCACATGCTCTCACGATGTAACTTGATGACATAAGTATTTTTTTGTTCTTGGGCAAAACCCTCTTTAACGATCCAGCCTCCGCTATTGCTAGCAATCAATCAAACATCTACCTCCCTTATGGTAAGAAGTATTCTTTTATATAGGTCAGTTCGAAGCCTATTTGAATGTAATTAATATCAATTATTCATGTAATGTGTTTAGATAAACGCATACATGTTGCCACACATAAGGCATTCACCAGTGGTACGTTATATAAAGATGTAATATATAAATTTATATATGTGTGAGCGCACATGCGTATATACATATATATGTAAACATACAAATATAAAGACACATTTAGATATATAGACAAGATAGGTAAGTAGATAAATAGTGAGATATCTAGATACACATATGTATTTATGTGTATAGATATATATATGTATGTATGTATGTATATATATATATATACATATGTATATGTATATATATGTGTGTATATATATATATATATATATACATATATACACATACACACACATACATATGCATATATATATATATATATATATATATATATATATATATATATATATATATATATATATATATATATATATATATATATATTGATAGATATAGTCATGCAGACATATATACGTATATCTAACTCTCTCTCCACCTCTTTCTCTCTCCTTCAGTGTCAGTGTATGTGTGTGTAGGTGTGTGTGTGTGTAGGTGTGTGTGTGTGTGTAGGTGTGTGTGTGTAGGTGTGTGTGTGTGTGTGTGTGTGTGTTTCTGCTTGTGTGTGTGTGTGTGTGTGTGCGCGTGTGTATACTACTCCGAGTGCTTGTGTATAGTTTTTTTTATATATGTATAGAGGTATTAAGAGTAATAGTCACAAGGAGTGAAATAGAGATAGAACGATATGAGATATAGAGGAAAGAAAACTGACAGAAGAGGAGAGAGAGTAAGAGAGAGATAGAAGCATAGAGAGGTAAAACTAGAAGGAATAAGAGAGAGAAAGGAATGAGAGAGAGAGAGAAGAAAATAGTTAGAGAGATTAAGAAGGAGTGAGAAAGAGAGAGTGCGAGAAAGAGAGCCTGTCTGTGTGAGAGACAACATATGTGTTTTCAAATACGAAACATCAAGGAGAAGAAGAACAACACCATTAGTAAGAAGAGCAGCATGACCGATACCAACTTAAACAACAATAGCACGATAATGAGCTGATTTCCTCAATTAGTAGATAATTTGAAGCCTTCTTCTCAAAAGGATATTAATCAAAATCCAAATCTCTGGATTGTCGCTAAACATTAGTATGATTGGGAAATTATGGTAAGGTCATCTTACATTCATGAATAGCACTAGGATAATTATAATTGCGCCAGCACACATACAGCCACACATGTATATTTATTTATATACACCACATGCATACAAGCACGCATAAACACACTGACAACCACGCACATATATATTATTAAATATACATACATATATAGTTATACTAATGCATACGTACATCTATACATCTATACATACATACGAAATATGTACATACTAATATATACCACGGCCTGTTTACGTGTATATTTAGACAAATATAGGGAAAATTTTCTCTCATTAGGTTCTATGAATAATTAAAAGGGAAAAATGGGAAATGGCGCAAATCTTTATTTATCTATCTATCTATCTATACATACATACATAGATACATACATACATGCATGCATATATATATATATATATATATATATATATATATATATATATATATATATATATATATATATATATACATATATATATATATATACATATATATATATATATATATATATATATATATATATATATATATATATATATACATATATATATATATGTGAATATACATACATACATACATACATATATATATATATATATATATATATATATATATATATATATATATATATATTTTGAGAGAGAGAGAGAGAGAGAGAGAAAATGGAGAAAATATAAGCATATCAAATGCTATACTTCATAAATTCCTGATTTATTAGAATTAACTCCACTTGTAGAGGTTGTGTCACACTTAACAGTTAGCAACTAAGACTGATTCCTATTTGAGGAAACGCAACGATCTCAAGAATGAAGACTTCTTCAAAGCTGACGTATTTGTCGAAACAAAAAAAAAAAAAACACAGGCTTATTGTCTGGAGGTGTGAGGACAGAGATGGACACATGTTTACACTTCAATGGTTGCTATCAATACGACAAGTGTCAGATCTTGTCTCAATTGGCCCACGAAAATTAAACTCAGAAGAAAAGAATAGAAGAAGTTATGGCTTAGATGCCTTGCATAATTTATATAAAAGTAAGGTAAAGAAAATCTCTGAGTCGCCAATGGTATGTGTTTGAGCAAATACCAACATATCAAAGACCATACAACAGAATTTTCTAATAACAGATTGACTTCCTTCTTTGTCCGCCTGTTACATCTTCGACAATTATTAGGTCTGACTGCTTCTTTTAAAACTTGGTTGACCATTTTCGGTCTTGGGCCATATAGTTTGATCCATTTTGGTTGCTATACCTAGCAGAGGCGTGACTACCTTCAGTTTCTTAAATGCCCTTTAACCTAAGGATAAATATGCTGATCAGTCATGGTTGTTGTTTCTAGTAGTCGAATGGCCACATTCATTGTCGACCTCAACCTTCAACTTAGAGCTAAATAGGATGATTCTGTATGGCTGCTATTTCTAGCAGTGGAATGTTCACCTTCGGATGCTCATTGTTCCTCAACCTAAGGCAAAATATGATTATCAGGTTTGGTTGCTATTTCTAGGAGTGGGATAACCACCCTCAATTTCCCACCCGATCTTCGACCTAAGGCTAAATATGTCGATCAGTTTTAGTTGCTATCTTTTTGCGTAAGGAAAACCACATACATTGTCCACCTCAAGTTTCAAACTAGGGCTGAATTGACCGAACAGGTAAGGCTGCTATTTTCAGCGTTCGGATGACCTTCATTCTTCATTTCGACCTTCAACTTAGCGCTACGTGAGATTCGATTTGGCTGCTATTTCTACCAGTGGGACGAACTCCTTCGGTGTCTACATCGATTTTGGAGTTAGGGCTAAACATAATAAAGTTTTGGCTGTTATTTCTAGGGTGTGGATGAACACCCTCCTTTTCCAACTCATTCTTCAACCTAGGGCTAAATATGATGATCATGTTTCGTTGCTATTTCTAGAAGAGTAGTGCTATATTGGATTATTATCTTTGGTAGCTATTTCTAGCAATAGGATGACCAACTACAGTTTTCACCTTGTTCTACGTCCCAGGACTAAATATGATGCTTAGCTTTAGCTGCTATTTCTAAAAGTGAGATGATAACCTTTCTTGTCTACACCAATCTTCGACATGGGTTAAATAGGATGATCAGATAATGTGATTATCTTATAGAAGTTCGAGGTGGACACTAAAGTTTGTCGGCCCTTTATTAGAAATAGCAGCCATACTTGATCGTCCCTTGATGGAAGCTGTCGCATGTGTTGTGGCGCAGATATATAATCTCTTACATATAAACCGTCATCGCTACATCCAAAGAATCACTGCCACCGCCGCTGCCAGCAGCAGCAGCAGCAGCAGCAGTGGCACCACCACCACCACCACTACCACCACCACCACTACCACCACCACCACCAACGAGAACTAGCAACCATCCCTACGACCTTCACCAACAACATCAACAACAGCCAACACGATCACCACCACCATCACTACCACGACGACGACGACCACCACCACCACCACCACCTCGACTCTACCATTAAAGCCATTGCCATCAGCACCACCTTTACTGCCACCACTACCACCATCGACACCACCACCGCCGCCACCGCCACCGCCGCCGCCACCACCACCATCGACACCAGCACTCTCGCTACAAGCAAAGCACACCATCATCAACACGACCACCGGCACCAAAGCACGACCATCAAGACTAACCATCGCTACAATCTTACCAGCTACATCATTTCCTCCTCCACCACCACCACCACTACTACCACCATCGACCAACACCACCACCATCGACACCACCACCGCCGCCACCGCCGCCGCCGCCGCCACCACCACCATCGACCAACACCACCATCACCATCTACACCACCACCATCGACACCACCACCACCACCACCATCGCCGCCGCCGCCACCACCATCATCGACCACCACCACCACCACCACCACCACCACCACCACCACCACCACCACCACCATTGTGCCATCGCGTTGTCTGTCCTCCTTTCCCTTACTCCACACCGAATTCTATTCATTAAAAGTTTGAGTTATTGATGAAAACTGTTATCTCTTTTCCTCATCAGCAAGCGTTAATGTCATCGCACACATGTTACCATTCGAATGACACACTAATTTAATTAATGAAAACCTGAGTAAAATGATTTACCTGTGCTAAGGGAAATACAGGTTGTTAGTTTATACTAATAATAAGCAGCATGCTGTTGATGTTGCTGTTACTGCTGTTATTATTAGCGATATGTTACTTTTTATGATTGTTTTTAAGTAATTTTCATGCTTTATTTTTGGCCTCTAGCATTGGTCTTTGTTTTTTGTTTATTTCCATTTTATAATCAATCGTTAATTTGTTTGTTTTTGATAAGTGATTATCTTAATTGGAATGCTATAAATTATAAATTATTTAGATGTCTAGGATAAATTAATTATCGATTATTCATTAGTTAATAATCATCAGGGATAACATAATAAGGATAGTGATAAAATTACCGAAACTATGCTTTCATTAATCGGTGTCATGTCCAAACATGTGTTAGGCAAATTGCTCTCTATTACGTTATTATGCGCAGATATAGCAACCGCACGATATACGATAGGAAATGTAAAAGAAATCATTATACCATTCATATTCTCCTCTGCACAGCTTGGATTTCAGCGCAGTATACAAACTAACACCTTCGTTTCTACTCTAGGCACAAGGCCCGAAATTTTGGGGGAGGGGGATATTCGATTAGATCGACCCGAGCACGCAGCTGGCATTTAATTTATTGACCCCCAAAAGGATGAAAGGCAAAGTTGACTTCGGCGGAATTTGAACTCAACGTAAAAACAGACGAAATACCGCTAATCATTTCGCTCATCGTGCTAACGTTTCTTATTTCTTTACTGCCCACAAGGGGCTACACAGAGGGGTCAAACAAAGACAGACAAACGGATTAAGTCGATTATATCGACCCCAGTGCATAACTGGTACTTATTAAATCGACCCCGAAAGGATGACAGGCAAAGTCGACCACGGCAGAGCGGCAAGACGAAATACTGCTAAGCATTTCTTAATTGCCCACAAGCGGCTAAACATAGAGGGGACAAACAAGGAGAGACAAAGGGATTAAGTCAATTATATCGACCCCAGTGCGTAACTGGTACTTAATTTATTGACTCCAAAAGGATAAAAGGCAAAGTCGACCTAGGCGGAATTTGAACTCAGAACATAGAGACAGATGAAACGCCGCTAAGCATTTCGCCCGCCGTGCTAACGTTTCTGCCAGCTTGCTGCTTAAAACTGACACCAACATGAAGGTATCATATATCTATGCGATTTCAAATTTTGGCACAAAGCCAGCAATTTTTGAGGAGGTAGTATGTCGATTACATCGGCCCCAGTGTTCAAAGGGTATTTATTTTATCGACTCCAAATTGATGAAAGACAAAGTTGTTGACCTAGGCTTTATTTGAAACCATGAACCTAAAGACGGACGAAATGCCACTTAAGCATTCTGTTCGGCGAGTTGGCGATTTTGCCTACACCCAACATACGAGACCTTTATATTGGCTTCACATTTCGGCAAAAAGCCAGCAATTTCGAGGGAGTCATTCAACTGCGGCCATGCTGGAGCATCGCTTTGGAGGATTTTGTTTTTGATTTCAGTCGAACAAATCGACTCCGGGACTTAAAGCCCTCTACTTATTTAATTAGACTCTTTCGCCGAACCGCTATTTTACGGAAACGTAAATACTCTAACAGCATTAAGCGGAGATGAGGTACAAGCTCAAGCAAACACGCACACACACACACACACACACATACACACACACACACAGACACACACACACATACATACATATATATATATATATATATATATATATATATATATATATATATATATATATATATATATATATATACGACGGGCTTCTATCAGTTTCCGTCTAACAAATCCACTCACAACTCCCGGGGCTATAGTAGAAGGCACTTGCCTAAGGTACTACGAAGTGGAACCGAACGCGGAACCATGTGGTTATGTAGGAAGCTTATTACCAAACAGCCACGCCTGTGTATATGTAATGTCTTAAAATTACATGGTATAGTCGCAGTTCGAACGTTACTGCATATGACCGCTCTTGGATGACTATACAGCGACAACAAATACGTGATACCAACAAAGATGTGTTCAGTATATCACCATATAAAGGCGGCAAGCTGCCAGAATCGTTAGCACTCCAGTGAAATGCTTAGCGTTATTTCGTCTATCTTTACCTTTTTAGGTCAAACTCCACCGAGGTCGACTTTGCCTTTCATTCTTTCGGGGTCGATAAATTAAGTACCAGCTGTCTATTCGGGTCGATCTAATCGACTGGTCCTTCTCCCCCAAAATTTCGGGTCTTGTGCCTTGAGTAGAAAAGAATACATCTCTATATATTTTATACAAGACATGCATTTCTTCAGGATCATCTTTAGAAGAAAAAACATTGCATACGCAATGGAAGGCTTCGGGATTTTGAAAGGTAACGCTCTTGATCGAATCTTGAACGAATTGATAGCTATTAGCTTTTATTTCAACACTCTATAAAAGCCTAGTACTTATTCTATCGGTCTCTTCTGCCGAACCGCTAAGTTACGGGGGTCCTAAATACACCAGCAGCGATTGTCAAGCGATGGTGGTGAGAGGACAAACACAGACACACAAACATATGCACACACACACGTATATATACATACATACATACATGCATACACAAACGTACACACACACACACACACACACACACACACATATGTATGTATGTATGTATGTATGTATGTACGTATGTAGCCTGAAGCTACAGTGAAAGATACTTGCCCAAGGTGCCACGCAGTGGGACTGAACTAGGATCTATGTGTTTGGTAAGCAAGCTACTTTACCACACAGCTACTCCTAGAAGACCGTGCTGCTGCATGTTTCTGTTTCCATTCTTTCTTTCTTTCTTTTTTTTTTTGCTTCAATTAAATCCTAATCCAAAAGCAAATATTAAATATTTTTGCTTACTGCTTGTTTATCCAATGATTATTGTTGAGCTCCTGCTGCAGTTGAAGGAATACTTACCAGCTTTATTGGTCCATTGCTTTGATTTAACATGCTGATATAGCTGTCTCGATTATTAGTGTTTAGTGACCACTTTAATGTTGATGTTCTCATGCCTCAGCTTTAGTGTGATTTCTATTGCTGGTTTGACATCCAGATTATTGCGGAACATTTAGCTCTGTTGACGTTTTAATATTTCCATTATTCATCGTATAAACGTCATCATTATTGATTTACATAGATGCGTAAACATACCCCACACACACACACTCACATATATACACATATACACACATATATATGCATATAAACATATATATATATACATAACTAGGCATATATTAGCGCGCACACACATACACACATATATATGCAACTATATATATTTATAAGTATGTGTATAGATGAATGTAGCTGAGTATGTGATTATGTGTGATACATACGTGTATCTGTTAATGTCTCTTACACGTTTCTCCTGTTTAGTGGATTATGTTAGTGAAGAATAAGTAGCGTTGTTTCACTCACTCATTAAATGCCTCGATATTGATATTTAATTGGTACTTCTGCTGCTGTTTGGCTGACTAGATTATTAGTGTGTGTATAGGTGCCATTTTTATTATATTTAGATTTAGTTGATTTCGTAGCGCATCAGTTTTCCTTTTACCAAGATTTTCATTGAGGATTCTTGCATTATTGCTATTTAAATCACTGGATTCGTACCTAAGTAGATAATAATAATTGTATTACCATTATTGGCATGCATAGCTTTAGAATCTGTCGTGCTAATAGAATGTCAGAGAAGAGAATATGATTTACAACTAATTAGGTTTCACTTTACTTTTATTCTAAATTTAAATGCCGCCGGAATCGTGTTTCTTCTCTTTAGTTTTCGTCACTCGGTTTCAATAGAACAACATGTAAGAGTAATATTCTAGGATTTGTTCTGTTACCTACAAATCTCTTACAATATTACTAAACGGAAGTCTGATGCGGCTCGAAGTTAGCTAAAACCTAAATATAATAAATAACAATGGCAACTATGCACACACTAACAATCTAGTCAGCCAAACAGCAGAAGTACCAATTAAATACCAATATCTAGGTATTTAATAATTGAATGAAATGACACCATTCATTCTTCTCTAACAGAATCCAATAAGCCGAAACTCGCAAATCCCAGTCCACAGACATCACACACTAACACACACACACACAAACACACACACACACACACACACACACACACACACACACACACACACACACTCACCGCAAACACACACACACACTCACACACACATACACATACGCAAATAAATTTATTAATTAGATGGACAAAAGAGGCGCACTTCTGCATGTTTGAACAACGTGCTAGAAATAGCAGCCCAATATATAATATATAACATTACTCGTCCAAGTGGCATCGTATTGCTTAAAAAAATGGAGCAACGCGTAGTACAGTCCTACATATATTGTATGCGAATTAAAGACAGGACTGTTTTCATCGTGCTATTGTCTGCTCTATCGAAAAAGATTTAGCACTTTGCAAAAAACAATAACAGTATTACTCAAACGTCAATGTCAGACACCCTGTGAAGTCGTAACACTTCATTGAAATAATAACCATATCGCTCTCAAATTAAACGCTGCAGTTTTAAAAATAGAAGGACACGTTGGAAAATGAAGCAAACCGTCATAGAAAGAAACAGGCTGGTCATGCACAGATTACCTTTTATTACAGATTTCCTCAGCCAAGACTGACGCGAGGCTAATTAACACCTAAATGGCATCAGAAACGATTAGAGAATGCGAGATGCATGGTAATATTTAATGCCATTCCTAACAGAGAATAGCGGCCCAGTTGTTGCGGTTTCTCAGCTAAATATGTCTGCAAACCCCTTAAGAGTTTATGCGCTTCTTATTTAATTTCATATCAGCCATGATCGAACATATTTATTTTCAAGTACACATTTCAACTATAATACACCTGATTTTAATTTCTAGTTCCCAGAATTACATGGTGCAACATGTCAGTCTTCCATTGTAAATATGGATTGGTTTCGTTTGAGGGCGACTGGGCTAATATTTCTTGCAAGTTAGGAAACCAATTAGATGCTCTCTCATTGGCTTATCTTGGATGAGTGAATTGAAGAGGTCATATCATTTCAATGCAGTCATTCAGACATTTACTTGCACATATACCTGTCTTGCATACACACATACATAGTCACACAGATGTAAAGACGCATGGCTCAGTGGTTAGAGCGTAAGGATCACACTCACGCGGTAGTGAGTTCGATTCTAGACCGGGCTGTGTGTTGTGTTCTTGAGTGCCTCGTAGTGGAACTCTCTACTTGCAACCCCATCATCATTCATGGCCGAAGGGAGTCTTTACCCTTCTTTTAGTCACTCAGATACGTACACACACGCACGCACACACACACACACACACACGCACACGCACACACACACTAACAGACACTCATGTACACACATTCACACCAAAATATAGTCACTGGATTCTGGCATCAATGCATCAGTAATCACTATCTTACACAGATTCCTTTCAGTTAACTAGGTAACCCATAACTGTTTACTCGAATTGCAAGAAATGGCAGTCAAATACCCTTCAAAATCACACGTTATAGTTTTAAATCTGTAAATGACACATAGGATAATGCAATCCTATATAATTTTAAAACGATGAGATGGTCAGAGCTGAAATTTATTTAATTACACGTCAGCTCCATCAAGACCGTTCTGCTGCTAATCTACAACAACTTCTGATCTCTAGATTTATTTGTGTTATAATCATAGCTATAACATGTCTTAACTACACATAGGCATTATATCAAACAATAGTTTGAGCCAATGAAGGAAGACACAGTAATGAAAGTGACGCATTCAATTGATATCAATTAAAATGATAGTAATTAACCGATGATATAGTCGAAATGTAGAAACCAGTAAAAGAGTAAACTGCTAAATTATTGCGAGTGACAAACAGACAATGAGTTGTACTCAAAACGTTGAGACAGACTATTCTGACCCCATGGCATCCAGACATTTCTAAACAACGATTACTACGGATGTAAGAGTCTAACCAATATATATTTCTTACGGTACCAATGTATAGTGTCTTCGAATTTTTATTCTTATGTGGTTTCTTTTCTATTCTTTTATGTGTATCTGGTAAATAGTATTAACTTCGTTCTATATAAGGACGAAGTTGGATGATAATGGTAATGAGAAGAAAGCAATGATAATGGAAACATACGTATAGAAAGTCGAAGAGAACGATAACAATGAAATTGCAATCCTTTCTTAAAATAATTTTTCAACAATAGCCAAACAAACGTTTCAATGATACGGTGAATAATGACACTGCTCTAACAAGGACACTTGTAATGTTAGAATTAAAGTTAGATCTCTGCCATGCTTTCTATTAAAACTCACACACACACATTTCATTACAAAATTGATAAAATCTTCAGGTCATATTAGAAATGCTTTCATCAAAGGTATGCTCATCTGGAGATAACATGATATGAAACTGTTAGAAAAACCCATCGACATCAGAAAGAAAGCATAAAACACAATTATTAAAACTGAAACTATGAATGTCCTCCATATTCGCAGCTGAAGCACCATGAACATTGCTATAGATTTGCTCAACAAGGTCCGACCTAGGGCTAAACAGCAAAATCAACAGAAACATCAGCTAATACAACACCAAAAAAATCATCATCAACAACAACAACAACAACAACAACCAACAAGTATTACAAGTGCTGCAGGGGCAGCAGTAGAAGCAGCCTTAGCCACAGCAGCAGCTGCAGCAATGACAACAACAACACCAACAACAACAGCAACAACAACAACAACAACTGCAATATCACCAATGAATTATATACAATCTCCAAAGGCAGCCGAAACGGCAACACAAGTATAATAGAATAAAATAAAATAAAAAATTCATTTGTGGACTGGACTAGTTGTGATTTTCTCATCTCTTCCCTAAACAAGAGATACATTGTCTGCATACTGATGTAGTAGAAAGAAAGGCCCCACAGTTAATATTTACCATTAGCTTCAGGCTTTGCAGTGATGAGGATTAAT
>NC_142943.1:52610464-52612964 GCF_046866305.1 Octopus bimaculoides
TTAATAATAATAATAATAATAATAATAATAATAATAATAATAATAATAATAATAATAATAATACTTTAAAAGGCTATATTTTCCGTAACAAAATGCAGTAAGTAGCTTGTTTACCGGTTCGAACCTGCCTCATGCATACTTAGACAAATAATAATATGACAATTTTATTTATCACTGCTTAAGTTATCACTTGCCAAAAGATTTAGCCGGGCAGAATACTGACTGAGTTATTTTGAAACCCCCATGTCATCTCACATTTACCTCCATCACCGCTCTGATCATCCAAATTACGTAACTCGGTCTAGTCCGAAATCCGAAATTTTTATGGTAAAACGGTTCTGTTCTGATATAGAGGATTACTGGAAACATGCAAATGCTTTTATACACCATTATGTCAAACGCAGTTACAGTAAATCACGATTAAAGGACAGAACAAATGACAAAGTTAAGATTTGCAAAAAAAGTCAAACTTTCACGCATAATTTTAGCAAACAAAGTACAATACGTGACAGAATTTCTTTGGTGATTAACTGGCACCGAAATTTCGTTGGCATTTCGAACGTTTTACATGAAAGTTACCAGCATGTTGTGGAAAAATATCCTCGTTTCAAACAAATTTTCTTCTCAGCCGCCTATTGTAGCCTTTAGACGGAATAAAAACATAAGAGAACTATTAATCTCTATTCCTAAGGCTAGCTGTCGAAATATCGTTCAACCAATAAAGTATCTATTGCAATTGCATCGCGCTCTTCGTATCGTCTTATAATAATAATAATAATAATAATAATAATAATAATAATAATAATAATAATAATAATAATAAACATACGAACATACAGAAACATACACATACACACAACACAGACTTTCGCGCGCGCACACAAACATATATGTCTATATTTATAGATGCTTGTATGCATGTATCTATGTAAGCCTTGATAGATCTAAACTAATATAATATTAGTCTGGTATTTACCCATAGTCGCTGTATACTTCAAAGCGTTCGCAGTAATGTTTGAGTTCGTATATATATATATATATATACATGTGTATGTATCTACGTAACTATATCTATCTCATTCCCTATATATATATATATATATATATATATATATATATATATATAATACAAAATGGGACAAGAACGCAGAACATCCAGATAGACGATACAAAGAGAACACGGACTGATCATTTGGAGTTTTCTCTCTTCAGTCGAGATCCAGATTATCTTTGCAATTTCCGTTGGTTATTCTCGATATTGCTCCAATCTGGCCAGCCCCAAGGAAAAACTAAGCGAAGAGCATTACATTCCTTGGAAGAATGCAGCGAATGTATACAAAAACAAGGACGGAAAAAAAGTCTATGATTTAACTTAGAAAACAAAGTTCAACAAATTCAATCATGTTTTTTCGGATATGTAATTGATTAGATGTTAATATGGATTGAAATTATTTTTATTCGTGTAGCTATACGATCGTTTCATATAGAAAAACAATAAATTCAATTTAAGAATCTGGGTTGTCAAAAGCTATTCGTCAGTAGCAAAAATTAAGGAAAGAGAAAAAAAGGGTGTGCATATTTAGGTGTTCACCAACGAATGTATTATCGTTAGGATGAGGATGAATGTTGGACAGCACATGGGTGAATAGTTTTGGTCGATGTTGGGTTTGAATATTAATCGGATATCTTATTTGTTTTGAGAAGGTGAATATACAATTTCGGAGTTCAATTCTGTTTTGAAGCATTTGTAGCTCGGTGTGTTCATTCAGGTGTGTCAGCGTTCCGATAATGGTGATTTGTAAGAGTGCAACATACAATGTAAGTAGGGGCAAGTTGTAGTATAAGTGTGTTTATAGAGCTACAACAATTATAGAACTTAATACAGAGTACCATCTTCTGGACTACATTTTTCTTCATGAATACCAAGCATACCAACAGCGAAGAAAAGCGAAAGTGTTCATATTTTAACATTGAAATTTAACAAAGAATTTTTTGGAACAGACGAAGATCAATTAACATACTTAATTATATATATATATATATATATATATATATATATATATATATATATATATATATATGTATATATATATATATATATATATATATATATATATATATATATATATATATATATATATATATGTATGTATGTATATATATATATATATATATATATATATATATATATATATATATATATATATATATGCGTGTATATTGTACATTGCCAAGAATAAGGTATTGCCGTTTATTAAAAATCTGCTTCAGTCTTGTCGTGATAAACAAACTCTAAAAAATTTATAAAATTTACAACTGTTATAAAACAAAAAGCAAAAAACAAAGGTGGAGAACTTAAAAATAAGTATTTAATTTAGTTTAATAATATATACATATATATGTATATATACTTTTTTCTTTATCTTTCCGAGTCTTTTACCACGAACAAATTGGTAAATATTTAAACTTTCGACATGAAACAAAATGAGCTAGTAAGTAA
>NC_142943.1:52617964-52625464 GCF_046866305.1 Octopus bimaculoides
CAAAATTAAGATATATGCCCCTACTTACTTTAGAAAACTGCATAAAATGTGCTTTGTAAAAAGTAGTTTGAAGTTTATTTTCTTCTCAAAGACCAAAGAACAAAAATAAATATAAAAAACAACATTAAGACCTTGTTTGTAAAAAAATGTTGAACCTGGGTCTGCACCCCCAAAGCAAATTTCGTCATAGAGCCAATGCTAGTACACATAATCGGGAAATCACTGCTTTATATGTCGTTGTGTTATCTATCATATCACAGCATCTGACTGTTGTAAAATACAACTATTATACTGATAATGACCTCTAACAGAGACAAAACTACATGTTGGGCTAAGCTTTTACTTAATACATTGATTCTTTACTTTATTATGCTGTCGAGTGGAGGAGCAATGGCCCAGTGGTTAGGGCAGCGGACTCGCGGTCATAGGATCATGGTTTCGATTCTCAGACCGGGCGTTGTGAGTGTTTATTGAGCGAAAACACCTAAAGCTCCACGAGGCTCCGGCAGGGGATGGTGTCGAACCCTGCTGTACTCTTTCACCACAACTTTCTCTCACTCTTACTTCCTGTTTCTGTTGTGCCTGTAATTCAAAGGGTCAGCCTTGTCACGCTGAATATCTCCGAGAACTACATTAAGGGTAAACGTGTCTGTGGAGTGCTCAGCCACTTGCATGTTAATTTCACGAGCATGCTGTTTCAATGATCGGATCAACTGGAACCCTTGACGTTCGTAAGCGACGGAGTGCCAAAAATATGCTGTCGAATACTGGATTATGTGATTTTCAGATAATCTTTGCCTGAAAGATGTCGAAATAGTCGTGTGTTAAACGTTTCATACCACAGGCTACTTCATCGGGACTAGTTTAGGATATAGCCCACGAAATAGCGATCATATTATTTGTATGGTTACGCTCGTTTATCGGCCCCAGGAAGATAGAACACAACGTTGACTTTACAAGTTTTCAATTCAGAAAAGAAAAGGATCTGATTAAATTTCGCAAGGCATTTTGACCAGTGTTGTGGTTATTCTTGTTGCTGCTGCTGCTGCTGTTGTTGTTGTTGTCGATGTTGATGTTATTGTTGTTGTTCTTCTTCTGATTATTATAATACTAATGATAATAATAATAATAATAATAATAATAATTATTATTATTATTATTATTGTGCCATTGTTATCTAGTGCCTACTTTATATCCACGTTTTGGAATGCGTCTTGGGCGACAGTGATTTAGATTGAGCGGGGGGGGGGGATAACATCAATTAAAACGACCCTAGTAGTCAACTGTAATTTGTTTAATCGACTCCGAGTAGCGGGAAGACAAAGTCGACCTCGGCGGAATTTAAACTAAGAACGCAAAGACGGACAAACGGACGAAATGCCGTTAAACATTTTGTCCGGAGGAGTGCTAATTATTATTCCAGCTCACCGACTTGTAATCGGATAATAATTTTCGGGGGAGCGGGTAAGACGATTACATTGATCCCAATAATCAACCGGTACTTATTTTATCGACCCCTGGGAGACTGAAAGGCAAAGCCGATCACAGAGCAATCTGAAATCAGGAAGCATAAACGTACGATGACACGAAGCATTTTGTCTGGCGTGCTAATAATTCTCCCAGCTCACCAATTAGCTCTAGAAGATATTCTTTTCTTCTCTAGGTACAAGGCCCGAAATGTTTGGTGGGGAGGGGGGTAGTCGATTAGATCGACCCCAGCACGCAACTGGTATACGTAATTTCTCGCAACTGGAATGCGTAATTTCTCGAAAGGATAAAAGGCAGAGTCGACCTTCGAGGAATTTGAACTAAGAATGTAAAGACAGACGAAATACCGCTAATCATTTCGCCCAGGGTGCTAACGTTTCTTATTTCTGTATTGCCCACAAGGGGCTAGACATAGAGGGGACAAAAAAGGAGGGAAAAAGGGATTAAGTCGATTACATCGACCCCAGTGCGTAACTGGTACTTTATTTATCGACCCCGAAAGGATGAAAGGCAAAAATCGACCTCGGTGGAATTTGAACTCAGAACGTAAAGAAAGACGAAATACGGCTAAGCGCTTCAGCCGGCGTGCTAACGTTTCTTGTTTCTTTATTGCCCACAAGGGGGCTAAACATAGAGAGGACAAACAAGGATAGACAAAGGGATTAAGTCAATTACATGGACCCCAGTGCGTAACTGGTACTTAATTTATCGACTCCGGAAAGATAAAAGGTAAAGTCGATCTCGGCGGAATTTGAACTCACAACGTAATGGCAGACGAAATACCGCTAGGCATTTCGCTTGGCGTGCTAACGATTCTGCCAACTCGCCGTCTTAAGACAGTTTAATACTTTTCTACTCTAGGCACAAGGCCCGAAATTTTAGAGGAGGGGTCCAGTCAATTAGATCGACCACAGTACGCAACTGGTACTTAATTTATCGACCCGATAAATTAAGGGGACAAACAAGGACAGACAAAAGGATTAAGTCGATTACATCGACCCAGTGTTTCACTGGTTCTTAATTTATCGACTCCGAAAGGATGAAAGGCAAAGTCGACCTCGGCGGAATTTGAACTCAGAACGTAAAGACTGCTAAGCATTTCGCCCAGCGTGCTAACGTTTCTGCCAGTTCACCACTTAGCTCTTGTAACTATTGCACGTGTGTGATATAGTTTACTTTCAGCACGATACGAAAAGAGAAATACTGCACAACCGTTCAGCACACGGTTGTGCAGAAGAACTATTTAATAGAAGCAGGACTATTGGTAAAATAATACTAATGCAGTGATATCGTAGATGATGTTGATCATGAAGATGATGATAATGATGATGATGATGGTGATGGTGGTGGTAGTGATGACGATGAAGAGGTGATTATAACGCATGTAATGATGATGTCAGTGTCGACGTTTCGATGATTCATCATCATCATTTTCTATGTAATCATCATCACCATCATTATCATCATCATCATCGTTATCACCAGCATCATAATTCTTCTACTCCTCCAACTCTTTCTGCACTTCCTCCATCTCTCACTCTTCCTCCTCGTAGTCGTCATCATCATCATCATCCTCATGATTATCATTAATAACAGAGAAATCATTTGAAGTGCCGAAACATGAATTTATCAGCTCGAGAGAATTCCGTTATGAAATTTAATAAGAAGCTTAACAAAAACAAAAAACGCCACCACTACCACCAACACCACTACCAGCACCACCACCAGCAACCATCACCGGAGGCGCCACGGCCGCCGACGCCGCCGTCGCCGCCGTCACTATCGTCATCTGCATCATGAAAAACAAGAACAACAACAAAAACAACAGCAATAAAACCGGAGCAAAAACAAGAAAAATAGCAAAGCAGTAGCAACAAAATCAACAACAACAACAACAACAACAACAACAACAACGACAACAACAACAACGACAACAACAGTAATAACAACTACAGTAACAACCACTGTAGCATCAACAACAACAAAACTTCTCCAATGCGAGATAATGCAACAAAAATTATTGATAGAAGTATAATAAAGATAGAAATTGCAGTGGTTTAATTAAAAATCTCTATGAAATATTCCTAGATGAATTCAATGAGACAACAATATAATTAATGTCGGAAACCAATTATATATCAATATAATCGCATTCATATTCATTTTAATATATATCTCAGCTGGTCTATCAAGCCAGCTATATTATCTTTGTGTAGCCTATCTTTCAATTTGCCGCATGCGTCTATATATTTGTGTGTCCGTCTATCCGTCTGTCTGTCTATCTATCTATCTATCTATCTATCTATCTATCTATCTATCTATCTATCTATCTATCATTCTATCTATCTATCTGTCTGTCTGTCTATCTATCTGTGGATATCTGCGTATGTATACTGGCTCAATTATATACATATATGTATATGTATATATATATATATATATATATATATATATATATATATGTATATATATATATATATATATATATATATATATATATATATATATATATATATATATGTATATAAGTATGTATATATATATATATATATATATATATATATATATATACATATATATATATCTATATATACACACACACACATATATATATACATATATGCATGTGTATGTATCTCTCTCTCTCTCTCTCTCTCTCTCTCTCTCTATATATATATATATATATATATATATATATATATATATATATATATATATATTTGTACATAAATATATATACATTTGTATATATGTATATAAATATATATACATTTATATATGTATATAGGTATATATGTATATAAGTATATATATGTACTTACATATAAATATATATGTATACATACATATACATTTATATATATATATATATATATATATATATATATATATGTGTGTGTGTATATATATATACTTACACACACATATAAACGTATATACTTACACATACACACACACACATACACACATATATTTATGTGTGCCCACACACATTTATCCACAAACACACACATCCGTTGGATGAAACAAGTATTTATGTATATACGTTTCTCTTTGCATGCAGCGTGTATATAATCGTATATACCACACAAGTATCAACACACAGATAAATATATACCATTACAAAAACGCCTGTTTGTGAGTATATGTAGGCACACATACATACATACATACATACATACATGCACATATACCTATAGATATCTATATATACATATGCATAAGCATATAATACATATTTATGTGAGTAAATCTATATATATATATACATGTAGATATACAGAGATATATATTTATAAATGTGTACATATATGAATATATATCGTTCTACATATACGAATACGAGTGTATACATTAACCCCCACACGCGCACTCCCAATCACACACACATAGATTTGCATGTATATATTTATACATATTGCTGTTTTTTAACTGCAAAGAGGAAGATAATGAAAATAAATAATGCATAAGCTGGAATTTATTAATATATTTTATTAAAATGAAAATTCGGCGAGTTCGCAAGGTTTCCAGTCTTTAATGGTTCCAGTGTTTATACGTGATATTAAAATGCGTATATTCCTTGATGGACAGACGTTTCTTTACCGTTTCATTCACCATCCCATTGGTGAATCCTCTTCCATTGTTCATTCCATTTACATCGTTCACTCCATCAATGTGGCAGATTATATAGACTATCATGGAGAACAGGTATGAGTTTTGGTTGTTACTATAATCACGATACACTGCTAAAATTTACTATATTGACATTTAGAACTAATCTTTTAAAAATAATTATATTTTGTTGCCCACAACAGAAAAAGGACTTTATTCATGAGCACCGGTATTGTATTTTTCTGCTGTACTTAATGGGAAATCTCCAGGCCTATGTACATATGGTGACACCATTTTTCCCCAGATTATATTCAAATTAGATCATTCTATATATTTTTTTAAAAATCCGAAACAATTCACCAAAATAACTACAATTCTTTTATAAATATCGAAGAAAGAAATAACATACTCCCTGCGTGTATATTTTATTTATATAGGCGCATGCGTGGCTGTATGGCAAGAAACTTGCTTCCCAATCACATGATCTCGGGTTCAGTCCCTCTGTGTGGCACTTTGGGCAAGTGTCTTCTACTATAGCCTCGTGTCTTGTGAGTGGATTTGATAGACGGAAACTGAAAGAAGCCCGTCATATATATATATAACCGTTAACAGGTACGGATGTATAAACGCCCTCAGACAAGCTCCATGGCGCGGGCACACTCACTCATACAACCACCGCAAAAATGTGAGCATATGCACACGTAAGGTTTGGTGCACTCCTGATCACAAAGCCAGTTATTTATCAACTTGGTGTTTATGAGAATGGGGAGGTTAAAAGTAAACGTAAGTCATCCATATCTTAAGATACATTAAATTAAGTTAACAGTTACTCAAATTTCATTCTCACTGCATTGTGTGAAAGAAAGTACACATTGAGCGTATAGACATCTCGAGAATCGTTCAGAAATTCTATTAACTATCTTCTCGTTAGTCCGCAGAATAGACATGGATTCCTGGGAGCAGAGACGGCATCTCCTCGAAATTATATTGTATGGTTTCGCATACCTTACTTTGGACCAATTAATGGTGTACTTCGTTTTATACTCCTTCAGTCGCCATACAAAATCTGCCAAAGATGTTGAATTTTTAAATAGATCAGCTGTCTGCCCAATGTAAACATAGGGCCCTCCCCTTATGTGCACAGTACATTTATATACAAGATTTGTACTCATACAGAGATTCATCAAAGGACATTATGATTTTTCTCTGCATGAGTATTTATCGTACTTATTTGTATACAATGCAGTCCTAGCTCCATTTGCAACAGGATACAGCTACCGGCGTTGTTATCGTGCTAGCTGTATCATAAGTATTTCTACTACTACTACTACTACTACTACTACTACTACTACTACTACTACTACTACTATTACTGCTGCTGCTGCTGCTGCTGCTACTACTACTACTACTACTACTACTACGTAGTTGGTGTTTATCAATGCAGTTTACATCTCCTTGGTTGGTATTTAGATTCAGATGTTCGCTAGATCCAGTAGGTGGGTTATTGAACCTTTACCGCATTTTGCTATTGCTTATGCGATGCATAAGCTGCTCTAAATTAGCAGCTCTAAATTATGTTCTCATACAGCCGAGTTTAACTTAATTTTTCCTCATTTCGGGGTCGATAAATAAATTACAAAATTTGGAAATTATTATTTGTTAGATCATCCATTGTAGGGCTTTGTTCTATCTCTTACATATCTCTGAGTCCTGACATAAACGTTTCCGACAATAGTTTTGCAAAGATGTAATGGTTATGCATTCCTCTTGAACGAATCCAGATTCCAATATATGACAACCTTCAATGCGTAGAGGGACGACAAATCTTCCTCAAAGATAAGCCTTCCATCAAAATACTCATTGCGATGAAAATTCCTATGTGCAGATAGTCATACATATCAAACGGCAAATGCTGCTGTCGTCTGTTTTGTATCGATACGTCTAACATTCATCATGGGACATGGCTTTATATCAATTCCAAAACAAACGGAAATTATATGCATTTAAAGGCCCAGGGAATAGAAAGTAGGAGCTTAAAACATTATTAGTGTAAAAATGGAAGAAAATCAGACAGCTTGTCCAGTCATTGAGAGGAAATTATGAAACTCAAGAGAAACCTTAGTTAAATGATAGCTTCTATGAACTGGTGTCGGAGGCACCATGTATCATTCTAAATCTTTCTTTGAGAACGTAATGCTTGTGGATTTTCCAATATAAAGCCTGAAACAGACAGTTATATCTCTTGTTGTAGCTTTAATTCAAAAACAAAAAGAAAAAGAAAAAAAATCAACATCAGTTTATACGAATGCGAGAAGCCGCAAAACAGTTATAATTTTCGCGAAAATCATTAATAATGAAATCATTAGATTATTAATGGAAAAGATAATTAGCAAGAAGATG
>NC_142943.1:52627964-52635464 GCF_046866305.1 Octopus bimaculoides
GAAGGGGAAGACATTTATTTGGTTAAAAAGTTCTGTATGTTACTGAATGTGTGGACCAACCGGGTACTACACTTCTGTCCTTTCTTTTTCGATGTATTTTCTACGACTTTTATTTCTAAATTATTTCCTAGAATCGTAGGAATAGCTGTGTGGTTAAGAAATTCGCTCTGCAACCTCGAAGTTTCGGATTTAGTCCTACTGCGTAGCTCTTTTCGACAGCGTCTTCTACTATAGCCGCAGTTCTTATCAATGCATTGTGAGTGAATTAGGTAGACGGGAAGACAGAAACTGTAAAATTATCGTATATATGTATGCATATAAGTGCGTGTGTAAAAATATAGCTTTGAGGTTGATCCTCGCCTCTTGGTAATAGGTATTACGTGTCCATAACATAGCGATTCGACAAAATAAAGCGGTAGAATAAGTACCAAACTTTGTATGTACAGTTGACGATTTGTTCAATTTACACTACAAGGAGGCTTTCCAGTATGTCCAGTATTCAAAACAAATATAAGAATAAATGGGTGTAAGTATATTACTAAATTCATAAATAAGCCTCTAAATCAGTGCCTTTTAATATATTTATTGTAAAAAATGTCTGCTGCAAGTCTTTAGGGTGAGAGCATAAATTGCCCTACAATCTAAACAAGACGGCACTCATTTTCAGATGAGTGTATTAGAGGTGTGTAAAATAAAAGAACATTGCACAAGGACATAATGCATCTTCCTTTCTGAGAACCGAATGAAAAATCTAACGAACATTAAGTGAGTTCCTTGTTTTCACAGCACCTGCAATTTTCACATCTATTTCAGTCTCCCACTTCCTATCCCTCGTGAATACGGCCGCGAGATACTTGTTTCAGTGGTGTCCTGGTAGCATGCATAATGTACTGGTATGACTTTCTTCAGATGACCAAGATCTCAGTCTTTGCAAATCATATTCTCATCCCTGCCTAGCAAACTCTGCAATGAACCCGTTCAGTAAGTGATGACCCAAATAGCATCTTGTCGTCTGTAAATACCGGCCAAATGATCCGACGCCCATTAATTATGATACCACCTTTACAAGGACAACGCATCTCTAATCAGTTCATAAATATCTTGAAAAAAGTGAGGAGACAAAACGCATTACTACCGAAATCCTACACCCACGTGTAAAACTTTCGACATTGTTCCATTTACTCTATCTGTGTAGGAAAATAATGTTGATGAAGCAATCACTTGAGATCTATAATAATATTGAGAAAACAGGAATAGACAAATAGTGCCCTTCATAAACATTTAGCACAGTTATTTTAAAATACTAACGTATGTTATCCAATAGGTTTAGTGGAGGCGCAATGGTACAGTGGTTAGGGCATCGGACTCGCTGTCGTAGGATCGGAGTTTCGATTCCCAGACCGGGTGCTGTGAGTGTTTATTGAGCGAAAACACCTAAAGCTCCACGAGGTTTCGGCAGAGGGGTGTGGAGCACCCTGCTGTACTTTTTCACCACAACTTTCTCTCACTCTTACTTCCTGTTTCTGTTGTGACTGTAATTCAAAGAGGCCAGTCTTGTCACACTCTGTGTCATGCTGAATCTCCCCAAGAACTATGTTAAGGGCACACGTGTTTGTGGAGTGCTCAGCCACTTGCACGTTAATTTCACGAGCAGGCTGTTCCGTAGATCGGATCAACTGGTACCCTCGTCGTCGTAACCGACGGAGTGCCACGAATAGGTTAAATTACATATTCAAATAGACCTTGTTTCAAGCTAACAAAGATATTTAAATACGCTCTGGTTTATTTGTTTATTTTTTTCTTTCATTATTTATTACGTCTAAATTATCCACAAGACAGACAGACTTCTGCTGTGTAATTATTTTAGAAATTTCAATGTTTATTTCTCTCAGAACTTTAGGTATACATTTTTTTTGTTTTGTTGATTTGTTTTACGCAATGCAACAAAATGTTAAAACGATAAAATAGCAGCAGTAGTAGCTGTAGGGAAGGCTCAAACATCATTTTCTATATGATACCTCAATCACAGTTTAATTAACATAGATTAGGCATACAAGCGTGGCATGTGATTATTTATTTTTTTCTTTTTAAATTATTCGTTCTGTCCTTCTTTAAAACCAGAACAACGATAAAATGTGATCTCACTATTTTTGCGTATGTGCATACACACTCATGCACGCACGCACACACACACATACACACATGCACAAACACACATACACACACAGACATTCATATACACAGATACTTGTAAATAAGTGCTAACATGCTATCGCAAATATAGCAAGGTGTCAGTGTTTATATTGTGTGGTCTTTATGTTTATTTACCATAATAGCAAAAGGGACATTAGTATTTTATTTACAACATATATAAAGTATTTCACTGAGTTACATTATGTTTTTGACCCGAAAGGATGAAAGGCAAAGTGGATCTCGGAGGAATTTGAACTCAGAACGTAGCGACGGGCGATATACCGCTAAACATTTTGCCTGGCGTCCTAACGATTCTAGTAATAATGATTATATATTTTGGCAAAATACCAGCAATTTTCGTGAGAGGAGATGAGTTGAGCCCAGTCCATGAGTGGTAGTTCTTTCAAAGGCTTGAAAGTCAAAGTTTACCTCGATGTGGCTTGAACTCAGATCATAAATGTCCGGGACAAGTACCACATTGTTGGGGCGCAGGAAAAAGTAACAATGAATGACAATAGTATTAAGAATATCAATAATATTCAACCATGACTATTTGTTTTGCGCCTGCTGCCGTTACGTTCTGAGTTCAAATTCCGCCGAGGTCGACTTTACCTTTCATCCTTTCGGGGTCGATTAAATATGTTCCAGTTACGCACTGAGCACGATGTAACGGACTTAATCATTTTGTCTGTCCTTGTTTGTCCCCTCTATGTTTAACCCCCTCTGGGTAATAAAAAAATTAAAAATAGCGCTCCTCATTATGACAAGCGCTCGTATTTTAAGTCGGTGTGGCCCACGCTGTCCGGGTATTCGTTACAACCTCAACTGCGGCCGACCATCGGATGCGTCAAGGAAGTGGCGATCTCGTTGGTCGGACCGGCTCATCCCACGCTGGGTGAATACCCTCGCAAGAACAATCGCAAGTCGTATGTATGTATGTATACGAAAGATAACGAGTGACAACGGTGGTGTCACGAAGCAAACAGACAAATAGTGATACAAATTGAGTGAGTGGGAGGAAACAATGGTAATGTCAAAAATGTTAAATTTTGAAACTATTAGAATTTGTCATACAGGTATACTACTTTTATCTGTGCAAATTAAACTGGCAACACGTGAAAATTTAAATTTTAACCATTTAAAACTAATATGGTCGTGGATACAAGAAACGTTGGAGTATTCGACGAAATATATTTCAGTTTTTAACTTTTATTTCGAAATCGAAACCCGGCACCGGCAGACGTTGCCTTTTATCAGTCTGTGCATCGATGAATAAGAACTAGCGAAGTCTTAAAGTCAATTAGAATGAGTATTTCACTAACCCAGAAAATCTGACAAAAACCAATGCCAGCTATCGATAATTTCAGGAACGATATTAAATCATATCTTTGGAATGCTATTAATTGTGACTGATCACGCTGTGTCATAAATTTGGTACTAAATGTGACTGATCATAATATGATATAAAATTAGTGTTAGAAATGAGTGATGTAATACAAAATGACTGTTGAATATGACTGATCGTAATGTAGCGTAAACTCGGTGCAAAACCTGCTAGATCATACATCTATACCACCGTTTGCCAACCGCATACTCACATTAAAGAGCCCATTTATACGAATGCTTCAGCTATCAAAAGGATGTCGTAAGCATATCTCAGTTACTATCAATAGCTCAGAAACAAAAAAGAAATAGCAGAAAAGTTAGGATTAAAAACTTATCCTGTCTGTAATATTTAATCCATTCAGTTACAAAAGATATCATCTGAGAAACGCTGATAGGTGCATTTAACGCATTCAGTTCGCTTTTACCTTACTTCTCCCCGACAAATGTTAGGATTTGTAAAATAATTAGTTATCATATTCTTTGCCGATGGAGATGCAAGGCACCAGCGTTTCTTAATACGGGATTTCTTAAATCCGTAAAGAAAAGTTAAAAAGACATTCATGTTGTTTTCCTTCTTTATGTGCAGTGGTGACTATTACCACACACACACACACACACACACACACACACACACACACACACACACACACACACACACATACACACACACACACACACACACACACACACACACACACATTTGTATATATAATGCGTCTATGCCTTTATATATGTGATTCTACGTGCATTCATATGAATCTTTTCTACAATAGGAACAAGGCCTGAAATTTGGGGGAGGGGATTAGTCTCTTACGTCAACCCAGTACTTAACTGGTACTTAATTTATCGACCCCGAAAGGATGAAAGACAGAGTTGACCTCGGTGCTATTCGAACTCAGAACGTAGCAGCTGTTGAAATACCGCCAAGCATTTCGCCTGGCAGTGCTAACGATCTTGTGTTAAGGCTTCAAATTTTGCCACAAGAGCAGCCATTTTTCGGGGAGGGGACTAGGTCGATTACAACGACCCCAGTGTTTCACTGGTACTTAATTTATTGATTGCGAAAGGATGAGAGGCAAATATCAACTTCGGTGGGATTTGAACTCAGAACCTAGTGCCGGGCGAAATACTGCTAATTACTTTCCCCGACCTGCTAACGACCCTTTTCTACTCTAGGTACAAGGCGCGAAGTTTTGGGGGGAGGGGGACCGTTGATTAGATCGGCCCCAGTACACAGCTGGTACTTAATTTATTGACCCTGAAAGGAAGAAGGGCAAATTCGCCGGAATTTGAACTCAGAACATAAAGACAGACGAAGTACCGCTAAGCATTTCGCCTGGCGTGCTAACGTTTCTTATTTCTTTACTGCTCACAAGGAGCTACACATAGATGGTACACACAGGGACAGACAAACTGATTAAGTCGATTATATCGACCCCAGTGCGTAACTGGTACAAGCATGTAGGAATTGGACTGTCTATGCATATAAAAATATCTGCAGGTTTATATACGTGCAACTTATGTATGGTATGCATATATGTATCGATCTAGCTACCTAAATACAAATATCGGTAGATTTATATATAAATTGGTAGAGAGACAGTTTAATAGATAGATAGATAGCTGGGTAGCTGGGTGATTAGCTAGAAAGATAAATTGATACACAGATAGACAGATAGTTAAGCATCACCCTATCAATTCTCCCCTCCTATCTGAAACCTTGTTTTGCAATTTTAGAGACTGTGACATGTAAATATGTTAATTATAAAATGTGCAGAGCATCAAATTGCGTACACCAGCTCGCTTATAGTCATATGTAAGCAAACCTACATACACACGCACACACACATGCGCAGAGCTACGTACTACAGTACAATACACACAGAAATTTAGATGTAGGCATACATCTCAATACACAGGCAAACTCGCGCACGCCTACACAAACCTCATACATATACACACTCACGCATGCACGTACGCACTCGCGAACACACACACACGCGCGTAGGCACACACACTTTTATATGTTATGTAAAAACGTCAGGATGCTTGAAGACAGAAGCAATTGAGTGACAGAGAACAAACAAAAAAGCAAACTTACAAAAACTAGTATATTTAGAAAAACACTCATGCGCACACAAGTAGGTGTATAAGATGAGAACTATGCTTATATGTATGTGTGTGTATGCATGTGTGTGCGTGCATGTACGTGCGTGTATGTTGTTCGTCTACTGGGTAAGAAGTGCCTTTATATTCTTGGTAAGGAATATAAGGGAAATTCCACTTAGATTTAGAACTACATGCTGCATACACTTTTGACATATGTACACTATTACACACAGATATATATATATATATATATATATATATATATATATATATATATATATACATATATACATAAATATATATACATATATACATAAATATATATACATATATACATATATATATATATATGAATACATATATGAGCATACATATCTTTAAATGCATATATATGTATATACATATATATATATATATATACATATATATATATATATATATATATATATATATATATATATATATATATATATATATATATATATATATATATATATATACATATATGAACATATATATCTTTAAATTCATATATATATATATATATATATATATATATATATATATATATATATATATCTGTACATGCGTTAGAGTGTGAATGTGTATATTTTTAGTTTTCATATCTGCGTCTCTTTCTTTTGATATAAAATAATTTCTTTTTTTTTTTCACCAACCTTTTTTTAAAGCCTTCACTAACGATCCATTCTCTTTGATGGAGGAAGTAAATAAGAACTAATAGAACAACCAATTAGGTGCACCTCTTGCACCTCAGTATCATAAGTTAATGAAAGGTGAAACGATAGATATCATTCATGGCTGGCATTATACACATACATACATACATACTTATACCAATACATACATACATACATACATACATACATACATACATATATATATATATATATATATATATATATATATATATATATATATATATATATATATATATATATATATATATATATATATGAGCATGTGTATGTATATATATACATATATATACACAGAGATAGGAAAAAATATGATGAAGAATGTGTATCGATAACAACCAAAAGAAATTTCTAAAATATTACCGAAAAAAAAGAAATAAAACTAATATATATCAAGGAACCATATTTTGAATTATAGACATAGTCAATGAGTATGAGAGAGACAGATAGCTAGCAAAAGAAAGAGAGAGAGAGAGAGTTTTAAGTGAGAGAGAGATAATGTTAGGGAGTCTGAAAGACGAGCAAGAGATGGAAGGTGAGATGAATAGGAGAAAAACGTCTACAAAATGTAAATATGTAGAAATGAGAACATCATTATGGTAGCATTTTCATCGCTTTAGAAACCGCTCTCTACCTACACCTCTCTCACAACACAGACACAGATATATATATACATACATACATATATATATATATATATATATATATATATATATATATATATATATATATATATATATATATACATAACAACAGCGTGTGTGTTGTGGGTATTCCGTTCTCTCTCTCTCTCTGACTGCGTGTGAGTGACTGTATTTCCCATTCACCCATTCACTTCACTTCTTAATACACTTCTTCAGTGAGCAAGTCTTTGTATGCACTTATTTGTTTGTCTGACATCATATGAGTCAATCAATCGCTATGTGTTTTACTTTCTGTAAAATAAGATAAGCACATTCAACTTCTTGAACTTTTGTAATCTTTGTGTCCACGGGTCGTAAGAAGTTTGTTTTTGTTTTTCTTGTTGTGAGCTATATATACCTTTTATGATTCTGTAGAACAGTTTGTAACCATTCTTCATGCGTGCTTATACACA
>NC_142943.1:52642964-52645464 GCF_046866305.1 Octopus bimaculoides
ATTATTATTATTATTATTATTATTATTATTATTATTATTATTATTATTATTATTATTATTATTATTATCATTATTATCTATCCGTGCGGTTTTGGATTTTATTGTGCTTTGTAAAATTCAATACAGTTACTTTATTACATTTAACATCGATAATATTATTGCCAAGCGCTCACTTGCACTCTACTTCAGCTGTACTATACAGTCAAAAGTGCTCCAAAATTCCTATTCAATATGGGGCTAGAAGGTATGAAGAGAAACATCAATAGAACGATTCTGCTCATGGACGGCGCTTGTCCGAGTAAGCATATCCCGGAGTATTTTCACGGTTGGTGATTATGGATGACGTCGAAAAATCTATTTTTATGATAACATTAGAGAAATTGATGTTGTGTCTATAGAAAGGAGACCTATAACCACGCCCGAGTAGGAGCCGCAAGCATTCTTTCCAGATAGTAACGGTTATTGCTATAACTTGTCCTCTCACTCTCTAACAAATGTCCCTCTTTTTATCTGTGTTTCGACGTCTCCCTGTGTACTGATGGTATGATATACTGTATGAAGTTTCATCGCATTCGTATTTCTGTTCCGATTCTTATTATAGCTCTTATTTTTAAAGTGCTGAGCTGGCAAATTCGTTAAAACACTGGACAAAATGCTTAGCGGTATTTCGCTCGTCACTACGTTCAAATTCCGACGAGGTCGATTTTACCTTTCATTCTTTCGGGTGTCGATAAATTAAGTACCAGTGAAACACTGGTGTCGATTTAATCGACTTGTCCCCTTCCCACAAATCTGAGGCCTTGTACATTTCGTTGTGCAACCAAAATATATTATAAAATATATTAAACGTTTCTGAGTCAACATCATGTTCTACTGTGTTAGCAGTGCTCTTTACATTATTTTGTTATGATTATTTAAAAAGAAAAAAACCCGAAATATGGCATATGTACTCATATTGCATTTGTTTCCAATCTCATTGTTTGTTTATATATGACGTTTCAATACAAGACTTTGTAGCAAAGTCAGTGCTTGTTATGATTTCTGTAGAAACAACCTTAACAAAATAAGGTAAAGAGCACTGATAACGCAGTAGAACATGGTGTTAATTCAGAAATTATTTAATATAGCTTGTAGCAGTGGGCGGAATTTCCCCCCTAGAGCCAGTGGAAAGTTCCAAGGGGGCGTTGAAGAGAAGTGGAGCGATAATTGGGAAGCGATTCACGTAAAAGTTGAGGCGATAATGGGGTAGCGATTCATGTAACAACAACAAAATAATGGGTTCATCAGATTAAGTTTGATTTGTGAAATAAAGTTGCTTTGAAATTGTTTCAGAAAGAGGTTTAGGTTTGTGATGGTTAGTTGGGACGGGGAACGCTAGGATAGTAGCCTGGATGTCAAGGGGGTGGCATCCCGAAAATGTTTGGGAAATACTGCTTTATTGAATAGCATGGCTGCATAACGAAATACCATGTGCCTACAAGTCATTAATAGACACAACAAAAAATATATATACAAAGCAACTCAATCTTGAAAACAAACTATTCTTAACTCGTTCCTTGTTTCGTACCTAAGAATCCCTATATACGTGTGTATGTATGTATGTATGTATGTATGTATGTATGTATGTATGTATGTATGTATTATTGCATGTATGTATTATTGCATGTATGTATGTATGATTGTGTGTATGTATACATACACACACGCATAAATATATACATATATATGTACCTATATATATATATATATATATATATATATATATATATATATATATATATATATACATATATAGACACACATATGCTTGTAACAAAGCTTTACTGTATGTGAGTTGCTGAGTGTACACTCATATTATACATACGTAGTCGCACACATGCATACATACAAACACACACACACACACACTTATATATATATATATATATATATATGAATAAATAGATAGATATAGATACATTTGTACAAACATACATGTATACAGATATAACATAGCAGGAGTGTTTATAGGTGGTGTGTAGATGTGTGTAAAGTTGTAAGAGGTGTAAATAAATACTAATAAGGAACAGAAACATGTACATACAGAATCTCACACACACATGTATATACATACATGCATTTAGAATGCATATATACATACATACACACACACACACACACACACACACACACATATATATATATATATATATATATATATATATATATATATATATGTATATATATGTTTATGTATGTATGTATATATGTATGTATATATGTATGTATATATGTATATTTATATATATGTATGTGTGTATACTATGTACACACACAATAGTGCAAGACCCCACCATACCCACAAACGGTCGTGTATTTATATGTCTCGTCTAGAGCTATAAGGTATTTTAGTTATAGGCTCACAGTATGATGTAATCGGTTAAATTCACCGAAACCGAATGTCTAAGCCGACGCGACTTACCGAAGTATTTGGCTGAAATACGGAGATTAAAAAAGCAAA
>NC_142943.1:52655464-52667964 GCF_046866305.1 Octopus bimaculoides
TAGAAGATAATGTAGAAGAAGAGAAATATGATCAAAACAAAAAAAAAAAGAGGAAAATTGTGATGAGGAGAAGCGTGACGGGTGCTGATAGGGACAATGTTGTTGCGCTTACGCGTTTATATTGATAACTCTTGCCGATGAATAATATTGATCTTGATGAGGGATTTAATGAATAACATGACGACAACGATAATGGACAGGATACTGTTACTAATGCTGATGAGGAGGAGGAGGAAGAGAAGGCGGAGGGAAGAGGTAACATGGAAATATTAATGGCAACAGTGTTATTGTTTGTAAGCACACAATGACTACATATGTTGCTGCTGCAAATTCTACCAGGCTATCTATCTATCTATCTATCTATCTATCTATCTATATAGGTGCAGGAGTGGCTGTGTGGTAAGTAGCTTGCTTACCAACCACGTGGTTCCGGGTTCAGTCCCACTGCGTGGCACCTTGGGCAAGTGTATTCTACTACAGCTTCGGGCCGACCAAAGCCTTGTGAGTGGATTTGGTAGACGGAAACTGAAAGAAGCCCGTCGTATATATGTATGTGTATATATATATATATATATATGTATATGTCTGTGTATTTGTGTGTCTGTGTTTGTCCTCCTAGCATTGCTTGACAACCGATACTGATGTGTTTATGTCCCCGTCACTTAGTGGTTCGGCAAAAGAGACCGATAGAATAAGTACTAGGCTTACAAAGAATAAGTCCCAGGGTCGATTTGCTCGACTAAAGGCGGTGCTCCAGCATGGCCGCAGTCAAATGACTGAAACAAATAAAAGAGTAAAAGAGTAAAAGAGTATATATATATATATATATATATGTATGTATATATATAGACCCACTGCATGAATGCATATATATTTACCTATAAACTATGATTTTGACATAATCTTCATCTGTACTCAACAGGAAGTCACCAACATTTTAAGATATCTAACACACGGATTACATTATATCGTTATCAGTGACAAGGTACATTGATGGTGTGCGGGTATCAAGAAATATAAAGATAATCAATCAAGTGTTGACTCTATCTTTCTCTTTCTTTCTCGACCACAATGACACGGCATAAAACTTATGGTCAACAGGTATATCTTCTTCATATGCAGGAAGCTTGTTTATTTTATGTAATCAGCTGAGAACGTAACAGCTGCTCTGACGTGAGTGATTAAGTACCGCATCAACTACAAGTTATTATCTACACCAGTGTCTCGTATCTTCACTCGGTAATACGAAATCGTAATATACGAAGCCAGTACGGCAGTAGGCTAGCAGAATCGTTTGCACGCCGGATAAAATGCTTAGCGGCATTTCGTCCGGTTTTTATTATTCAAATTCCGCCGAGGTTCACTTCGCCTTTCATTCTTTCCAGGTCGATAAAACAAGAACCAGTTGATTACTGGGACAGATGTAATCGACTTACCTCTCCCTAAAATTGCTGGCTTTGTGCCCAAACTTAAGCCACTATATGAAGTCACTCAAGGTGGTGAGCAGGCAGAATCGTTAGCAAGCCGGATACAAAGCTTAGTGGCATTACGTCCGTTTTTACTTTCTGAGTTCCAGTTCCGGCTTTGTATAAAAGAAAATACAGGGAGATTAGTTGATTAGGATTTTATTCAACAAACTTCCTTCATAGATTCACACACTTATTGCAGCGGCCATACTGGTTTTCTAAGCCGTGTAAAAGAACTTCGGAAGATTGGGCCTCCAAACAGGTCTTTCGAGATACCCTAGAAGCCAGGAACTTTTCTTCGGCACCTGCTCCTCTGTATATATCGGTATGTGATAAAATGAAATGCTACGCTAGTTCTTCCACTGCTAGCCGATCATTCGTACATTTATTTCGTTTCGATTATTTCTTTTCCATTTTAATTCCTCTCGTTTGGATATAGTTTACATGAACGTAACTATTTTTTTTTTTAATATATGAAATTCACATGGCGACGAGCAGGCAGAAACCTTAGCTCACCGGGCAAATTGCTTAGCAATATTTCGTCTGTCTTTATATTCTGAGCTCAAATTCCGCCAAGGTCAACTTTGCCTTTCCTCCTTTCGGGATCGATAAATTAAGTACCAGTTGTGTATTGCGGCCGATCTAATCGACTAGCCCCCGCCCCATGTGCCTAGAGTAGAAAAGAATATATAAAATTTACTTCTTTGTGAAAAATGACTCTTAAAAATCTATCTATCTATCTATCTATTCTTCTATCCTTCTATCTATTTGTTTGTCTATCTTTCTATTTTTACATCGATCAATCTACACTAATATCCCTGTGTATATAACGGTGTACATCCAACCTTGGCTATATGCGTGCAATGTATACTAGCGTATATGCATATCTGTATGTATTTATATATCTATATTTCAATACGTCATAAACATCTACATATATGTATCTATGTATGTATTGAAGCGGGGTGAGAGAGAGAAAGAGAAAGAGAAAAACGGCTACACAGACAGGCACAAAGGCAGAGAGAAAAAGGGGGAGAGAGAACAGAAATCTATTTATGTATGTATGCATGTAATTATAATCATATAAGGAAGCAAAGACATTTTACAATTATGATATCTTAAATTGAAAAGAATACGACCGCAACTTATATACATATATACATAGATATGTATATATATGCGTGTGTATATACGTATATATACATGTCTGTATATATATATATACATATATATATATATATATATATATATATATATATATATATATATATATATATATATACCCACATATACTTTTACAAAAGAGAATGAAATAAATTTTACACTGATTATACACCGTTCAAAAAGTACATATCTGAAAAATAGAATAGGATATGTAAGTAAACACACACATACACACACACAAGCACGCGCACAAACGCACACACACATACATGCAACACATATATACATGCGTATATTTACTACTGTACGCATTGAATGAAGGATTAAGTTCCAGTTACGAAACATGTTTCCCTTAAACGGTTGTTGAAAAATAATTGCTTTCAAAAAGATTTGAACAATATTCATATTTTCAACCATATCATTGTTGTTATTATTGTTCATTTTTTTAACGTATATTTTTCATTTTTTTTATTTAGCATATTTTCAAAGACTATTATATTTTTTTATCTTCAAAATATCTCTACTGGATATTTAGAAGTAACCCCATTTAAAGAACTGCCACCACAACCACCACCACCACCACCACCACAGAAAGTGAAAGAAACAAGAGCTAGAAAATAATTCAGTAGTCCATTTAAGAATTTTCAAAACAAAATATAAAGATATGTCTATGAGTGTATGATTAGGCAATGCAAACATGTATATGCAAGAATACATACATACATACACAGACACACACTATATATATATATATAAATATATATATATATATATATATATATATATATATATATATATATATGTATGTTTGTATATCTAAGTGCACACGCACCTTCATATATATATATATTTTATATAGAAATATGTATATATGTATTTGTATGTACACATGTGTTTGAGCGTGCGTTATTCCGATTTTTTTTTCTCTTTGAGTCTTTGATAGATATGCACTCAGACAAAAACAATTTAAACATATTTGAACTTAATCGATATTGGCTGAAGAATTATTTAGTGAACGCCAAATTACCACATGGAACTTTTAAAAATCCTATAAGAAAACAAAATCTAATTGATTTTGTTAAGTAGTAAGCATTTACATATTTCTTAATATAGAAAACTTAGTTTACATTCCTAGGAAAGTTTTACAAATGAAATTTCTTTTGGGCTTCTATATGTAAATTGAGATGAAATTTATAATGATACTACTACTACTACTACTACTACTACTACTACTACTACTACTACTACTACTACTACTACTACTGCCAGAATCATCGGGAAAGTATTAGATAGTTGAAAACACCAAACAGCATGGTACCGTAAGTTTTAGGTAGCAAACCCCACTCGGCATGCAAGACTCCAGAAGTTCCAAGAAAACTTGAGTTATAAGACTGATGATGATAATGATGATGATGATGATGATGATGATGATGATGATGATGATGATGATGATGACAATAATAATAATAATAATTATAATAATAATGCAAACAAAAAGAACTGAGCTTACCTAAAGGAACTACAATGCAAACGTCCTTAAACATGGGTCTGACCCCCTCGTGCAGTATTTGCGGAAAATTCACAGAGAAAATTGATCACGTTGGATCTGGCTACCCACTCCTCACTGAAAAGGAGTACCTCATAAGACATGACAGTCTAGGGTAGTACATCCACTAGAATGCTTGTAAATATTACAAAATTAAATCTCATGATAAATGCTAGAGGCACGTTCCAGAGGATGTAGTAGATGTCGAGGGCATCACCATCATTTGGAACTTCTCAATACAAACAGACAAAGAAATTGACTCCAATCGACCAGACATTGTGATCAAGGACTAGAAAAGAGGAATTTGTTTGTTAATAGATATGTCAGTCCCATAAGATGAAAACGTCTCCAGGATAGAATACGAAAATCTTTCTGACTATAAAGATCTGCAAACTGAAATCACAAAAATGTGGAAGCTTAGTACTACGATAATACCAGTAGTAATTGGTGGGTTGGGAATGATAAAGAAGAGACCTGAGGAGTATATTAAGCAACTCCCTGGTAACTCCAGTCTCCATGAACTACAAAAGATAACCTTGATGGGTAAACCCCATATACTATGGAAAGCACTCTAGCTAAAATGGAATGAATATGGTGATAATTTTAGTATGCACAGCAAAACAAAAGTGCCCTTGCTAATCTTGGATGCCCGGGACTAGGGCAGCTGAAATGAATTTACAATGACAAGAAACTATAAATGATAATGATAATAACTGAATAGACGCCCAGGACAAGTCATTATAACGTATTTGAAAAAGAGAATGATTGATAAAACTGTGAACTAATACAGTATATGTGGAAAAAGAAACGAAGGTATTAACTATCTGTCGGTTAATGCAGTCGTAAACACAAAAGTGGTATTAGCGCAAGCAACACAGTCGGTAAAAGAGTGTATTGGAATTTTAGTCGAGTTTCTAGATTCAAAGTGATAGAAAAATTCTAAGAATACAAGCCAGAAGCTCTAGTGTTGAATGATAATGAAAGGAATTTATGGCATTTGTCTATAAAAACTGACTGTCCTATTGAAGCAAGGAAAGGAGATTTGATTGTAAAAAGAAAAAAGAAAAGTGCACGATCATAGACGTTGCAAAACCAAATGGTAGGAGAGTGAATATCGAAGAAAAAGAGAGAAAACTGAGAAATATCAAGACCAAACTAGACAGATGAAGTGTTTGTAGTAGAGAAATCTAACAATTTTTTTTTCTGTGGTAATTGCTTCACTTGGCATAATACACAAACTGCAACAGAAAAGGTTGAAGGAAACTGCATTTGAGACACACATTGTCGACCTGTAATAAAGTGCTATCTTCTATTCTGCAAGAATCCTAAGAAATATTCTTGACATTTGATGAGATTTGTTTTCGCTAAATCTTAAGATGGCATCCGTGCTAAATAAATTAGAAAATGATAAATTTTGAACAATAGAGAAGATGGTAATGATGATTATGATAGCATTTATGATAATAATAACAATCCTTACTATTGTAGGCACAAGGCGTGTAATTTGGATGGAGTGGAGTTTGTCGATTACATCGACCACAGTATGTGACGGGTAGTTATTTTATCGACCTGGGATGAATTAAAATCCATTACTCGTGTGCAACGAAACCGACGAAAGTATTTCAGACTGGAAATATAAATCTTGGATAAATTCTCTGCTAGAAACCTGGGATCTAAGGAAAATTAAGTTAATTTTTTAAAAAAGCAAGCAGTTTAAATTCTCTATTTACCCAAGTCTGCCGAAGACTTTATTTTGTTTTATTGATCGTCATTGAACTTACCACTCATATTCATACTTGATCTTCCTGTTCATAATTTCCTACTTTGTAACCCATTATTTTCAGCTGGGTCCCATTCGTTTATAGCAGATCACTTTTACGCTAATGGCATTTCTCGATGTACGTCATATTATCAATTTTCGATTTTATACGATACTGTTACCTAATTATAAGTCACACCTTCATGTGGTTTCCTTTGATTGTGAAACTAATCATAATCACCTAATTTCTTGCGACTGCTTACATAGTGATTTCTATTACTTTTTACCTTTTAAATACCTATCTGTTGTGTCGACGCCCCCAGGCGAAGAAGTAGGATCTCTCAAGACATATAAATAGAGGTAGTCTGGCCGTGGTAGTGTTGAGTAACAGTCGAGTAGCAGTTGTGTAGCGGTTGAGTAGAGATCATCCGAAGGTGCTAGATAGCAGTAGCGTTGAGACATAACACTATCAAATACTAATAATTAACTCTATGGTAACTGTGCTTATTTAATATGGACCTCTCACACTCTTGAACGTTTGTTCCAATTACATATACCTCTTCTGAACGAATTCCTCAATACTGTCTCACCTTTCCCTTGTCGACGTTTTTGCTCTCATCTCTTTGAAATATACACTTATACACCGCGTAAATTTTCTCCTTTTCCCTAAATTATTAACTTCCCTTATTCATTATCTTATTCATTAACTTTCATCTTTATCTATTTTCGTTATTTTCCTTTATTTTTCTCATAAGCCACTAAATACTTTTCATGTTTTTTTCACTTCACATACTGACATATGCACAATAATTTTTGAAAACTAATTTGTTAATTATTGTTTATATATATATATTTTAATTTAAAAATTCTAATTTTTAATCCTTATTTATTTAAGGCATTTTCTTAATTTGATTTTTAAAAATAGCTTTCCTTCTTAAATATTAATTTTTTTTTCAATATTCTCATCTTTTTAATTTTGAAAATTATTTTAATTATCTTATGATTTAATCAATCAATTGTATAGCTTTTTCAAAACTTAAGATAATTAACAGGTTTTCTTTTTTATTTTGGTCGATTTGCAATAACTGCATCATCTTCCTGTTAGTATTTCCTTTGACTTCCATGTTCTTTCTAGCTAATTAATATTTCACGTATTTCAAAATGTTTAACAGCATTTTGTCTGTCTTTATGTACTGAGCTCAAATTCCACCGAAGTCGATTTTTCCTTTCATCCTTCCAAGGTCGATATTATAATAATTACCAGTTGAGCAATGGTGTCAATGTAATCGACGTAACCGCACTCCCAATATTGCTGGCTTTGTGCCAAAATTCGAATCCAATATTTCATTGACTTCTTGTTTCCACGCCATACTTTCAAAGTATCATAACATTTTCGTTTATATTTCTCTGTATTTTTAATGCTTTAAATCCAATACCTGAACTTCTGACCTTGAGCCTATTTTAGAATATATGTTTCTGAACTAAGAGATTCATGTATTTCCCATTAGCTTGTGCATAATGATCTTCATTTAGTCGACCATTTCTTTCGTTTGCCCTCGTATTTATTTTCGCACAGCTAACCATTGCTAATTCAGCCTTTGAACCTCATCCTTTCACTTCATTTTATCATTCTCTTTCATTCATACCGTCTTCTACGACTTCATTTCTTTCCTTTTGATTTCAAATACAAGCCATAAGGCCTTCAATATTATAGACGGAAAAGTTACTTTTACCAATCGCTTCATTTTCTCCTCTAATTCCACACCAATAAAAATTCTTATGTAGAATCACTTCGTCCATTCCTATTCGTTAACATTCTTTTGACAAGATAGTAAGATGAAAGGAAACTTCAGTTTACTAACTAACCTATTAAATAAATTAATATTCTCAGTGTAGTATTGTCTTAAATTCTTTCACCGATAGAGTTTATTTGCAAATAAAGTTGTATGCCTCTCCATGCCAAGGTAATCTTTCAAATTTGTATTATGCAATGCCTAAAGAAAATAACTGAAAATAGTCGTCTTCCATTTATAATTAGGTGTACTTACACATACACAATCACACACACACACACACCAATATATATATAGGAAAAAAGACAAAAAATTAAGACTGGACGAGTATGTTAAGTCTTTTAGAATATTCTATCAGAGTAAGGTGAAACAATAAATGAATTAATTGATTATAATTCAAATTCACCTTACTCTAATTAAATATTCTAAATGATTTGAGATAGTCGTCCTGCCTTGGGTTTGTTGTCCTTTTTCCGTTAATATAGACCTGCTAACTCGGAAGCCTATTTCCTGCCTCAGCGGTGACCTGACGGATAACCGATTATAAAACTTGTCCGTTTATGTCACCAGTAATGTATATAACTTTAGTTGATGTACAACAGATGGATGCTTTCCTTTTTTACCAGTATAAACATATATACATATACTCATGTACATATATACAAATGTAGAGATAGTGATATAGGTAAACAATATATTTATATAGATATTCATATATTTGTAGTGAGTCCTGGTGTGGATGTAATCGACTTACGCCCTCCTCTAATTGCTGGGCTTGTGACAGAATTTCTAACCGATATCTCAACATACGCGAGGAATTGAAAATTGAATATTTCAGTCAAGTTTTTTTTTTCTTTGTCCGTTAAGAAAATAATTTTCTCAACTCTCGGAGAATGAGCCAGAACGCGATACGCTAGATTTTAATTCTTTGCATGGAAATAAAAGTAAGAATTAATTAATTAAATGCCTTACTATGAAAAGATCTGAAGAGTCTAAATAGAAAATATATCAACAATCAAACTGATGATAGAACTAACGTCTCATCATTCATCTTTGGACACAGATACTGTCATATACAATGACTAGCTTTGTCATATGTTCGAAACACAGTAGGGCGGATTTGACATCGCATAAGAGAGCTACACTTTACCGTTAATAGAAAAATTGTAATACATGTCCTCCCAACTCACACATACGCTCGAACTAAGCCTTGAATTCAAAGCCTATTCATCGTTTTCATAATTATACATCGAACATTAAGGAATTATGAGATGACAGTATGATATGGCTGAATGAATAAATGAGTCAGTTACTGGGAGAAATTACATAAATTTCTTTCCTTTTCTATTTTTTATTAATTCTAAATTTTAACAAATTTTATAACGAAATTGATGGGGAAAAAATTATGGAAGAAAATTCCTTTTCACACACACACACACACACACACACACACACACACACACACACACACACACACATACACACATTTTCAACCGCACAGACGCATATATATATACACACACAATAGGAACATTTTTCAACAATAATTATCAAAATTGAAATCATAAATTAAATTAATGAACGTAGAGTTACATGCATACACATCTATATATAGAACCGTATAGACATATATACATATACACAGATACTCACACACACACACAAATATATACACACGCATAATATGTCAAAAGAAAATTACTGAAAGAAGTTAAGGTAAATTATTTGACGTCATCATTAAAAAGAGATCTTAATTAAATGAGTATTATTAATTTTTTTCGTATTTTTTTTTAATTGTTAGTTTACTCATTGATGTTTTTATTATAGTTATATTAATATTATATTCGGCAATTTTTCTGAGTATAATTCTTGTTGCTTTTTCGCGCTAGTTTTCTCTTCATTTTTTTTCATTTTACTTTGCCTTACGTCTTTCTTCATATTTTCCTTATAGATACCCGAACACAAACACACGATTACGCATACCCAATAACATAGTCATATACATACACAAAGCACACATACACATATTTTCATATATAGAGAAATATATACACCAACCCAATGTACGTACATACATACATACATACATACATACATACATATATATATATATATATATATATATATATATATATATATATATATATATATATATATATATATATATATATATATGTATAAGTAAATATACATACATAAAGACGCACGCACACAAATATATATTGATACTCATTGTGAATTTCTTCTTTAAATATACTAATCAAGTAATTTATTCTTTCATTTAGTGCGCGTACACTCCACCCGATTAGAAATTGGAGAATGCGTAAAGCAGTAAAATAATTAATCTCGTAGAAATATCTGGGTAGCACCCTTTTGCGTGTCTCTGCGACTAATATATATATTATGAGATACTAGAAATTGGCAGGTACTCCAGAAGTCATATTACGAAGTGCAGTTTGTGAGTAAGTTTTGAGAATAAAGCATGTGAAATGTACAGGGTGTATGAACCGAGCGCATTTGGGCATAAATGGAATATACTCTGTCTCACCGAGTAAGAGGAAATATTTCTAAAGAGCTCTGCTATGAGATGTGTTCAGATAATAAACCGTTAATAGCTAACTACAACACCTACGATAATTGATACATGTGAACGTTAAAGAGAATATTTTCATTTGTCTAATTCATTGAGGGTACAATACAGGTCATTAGAAATTATTTGTAACTATGACAACAATGGTGGAGGCACGTGGCTTAGTGGTTAGGGTGTCAGCAGCATGATCATAGGATTGTGGCTTCGGTTTCTGGACCGGGCGACGCGTTGGGTTCTTGAGCAAAACACTTCATTTCACGTTGCTCCAGTCCACTCAGCTGCCAAAAAGGAGTAACGCTGCGATGGAATGGCATCCCTTCCAGCTGGGGAACACATACATAATATAAACTGGGAAACTGGGCCCGTGAGCCTGGCTAGGCTTTAAAAGGGTGCATTTATTTATTCATGACAACAATGTCATTAGAAAAAATACAGAAATGTAGGGTGTTATATACCCATGTAAAGAAAAAAATGAGACCAGATTTTGTTTTACACACGGTATATATATATATATATATATATATATATATATATATATGTGTGTGTGTGTGTGTGTGTGTGTGTGTGTGTGTGTGTGTGTGTATTGAGAAGTTCATTCAGAAAATGCCTGTGCTTTATATCAAAGAAAAATTATTATCACCATAATATTAAAATTCATTTATATTAATATTAGCATTTATATTCATGAAATGAATTCTTCATGGTGTGTGTAAACGACCGTAATTAAATGATTAAACACAACACCATAAATATCTCTCTTTATTTGATCTAATATATAGCTTGGAGGGGCAATGACCCAGTGCTTTGGGTGGTGGGCTCGCGGTCGTAGGATCGCGGTTTCGATTCCCAGACAGAGCGTTGTAAGTGTTTATTGAGCGAAAACACCTAACGCTCCACGAGGCACCGGCACGGGGTAATAGCGAACCCTGCTGTACTCTTTCACCACAAATTTCTTCCAGTTTCTGCTGGGTCAGCCTTGACACACTCTACGTCACACTGAATCTCCCCGAGAACTACGTTACGGGTACACGTGTCTGTGGAGTGCTCAGCCACTTGCACGTTAATTTCAAACGTAGGCTGTTCCGTTGATCGAATCAACTGGAAACTTCATCGTCATAACCGACGGAGTGCCACCACACACACACACACACACACACACACACACACACACACACACACATATATATATATATATATTAGTCGCAGAGACACGCAAAAGGGTGCTACCCAGATATTTCTACGAGATTAATTATTTTACTGCTTTACGCATTCTCCAATTTCTAATCGGGTGGAGTGTACGCGCACTAAATGAAAGATCAAATAAAGAGAATGTATGTATACATGCATCTATATAAATGTGCCTATATGTGCGTGGTGTGTGTGAGTGAGAGTGTTTGTGTGTATTTGTGCGCGTGCGTTAGTGATAGATTTGCTAATTTATGATTTATGCGACAACCAACTCGTAGTACAGAAAATACGTAACGTTTTACTACATTACATATTGAAGTGACTGAATCTTCAAGTTTCGTACGTAGTCAACCATGCACGTACGCATACACATGTTCACGCACGCCATTTATGTGCATATATCTGTATGTGTACATGTGTATGTCTTGTACGTGAACGCAGTGTATAAGAATAAAAGAAAAGCATTTAAAATGCACTTGACAATTTAGAACAATGTCTTTCAAGTAACGATTGCTTTTTGATGTGTTTCAGCTTCATATTTGAAGCTTTTGTGAATGAAATCTAATGCTTGAGACTTTGATGGTTTAAATGCATGCTAATTAAGAATAAATTAATTAAAGCATGTGTTTAATAGGCAAAGGTTGAAAATGGGTGGGTAATTTTATTCGGCTGGGAAGGAACAGTTAAATTGTTACAATTTCTTTCATATATTTAATACGAAATGTTGTGTGTATGATCATTAAAACAACATCAACATAGGAACAATTACGAACGAATATTTCAATAATAATAGTAACAACACGAAGAATGCTGTTACTTATGATACTATTATTATGATAACAATGATGATAGTAATAATAATAATAATAATAATAATAATAATAATAATAATAATAATAATAATAATAATATTCACAGACACGACAGAGATGGGACCTATATACACTGGAAGCTATGCCAACACTATGGAATAACAACAGAAAAAAGATGGTAT
>NC_142943.1:52672964-52697964 GCF_046866305.1 Octopus bimaculoides
TGTAACGAAAATCGCATACTAATCATTCTTTTCGTTTTTTACCTGATGTCAGCCCATTTGGACAGACCTCTGTTCAAATGCATCGTTGAAATGAAACCCTCATTTTTTTCTTTTTACAGAAATATCTGCGATATTATAATGTCAGCGATAGATACTTTTGGCGTAAAAATTGGTCACGCTGAGGTGAGAGGATGGTAAAATTATGTATTCAAATAAACGCGACTAGCACGTGCACACAAGTACACACTCATACACATGCGGAAGCAATTGGCGCCTACGTACATACACATACACATATATGCTGACGACAATTAGCTTGGTATGTGTTATTTCTTTACTACCCACAAGGGGCTACACACAGAAGGGACAAACAAGGACAGACAAACGGATTAAGTCGATTATATCGACGCCAGTGCGTAACTGGTACTTATTTAATCGACCCCGAAAGGATGAAAGGCAAAGTAGACCTTGGCGGAATTTGAACTCAGAACGTAGCGGCAGACGAAATACCGCTAAGCATTTCGCCCGGCGTGCTAACGTTTCTGCCAACTTGCCGCCTTAGCCATCAGATATATTGTATAAGAAATTCCTTGCTCCAAACTGTCACGCTGACATCGGTTGGAAATTAATTTAAGAGTAGAAGTAATCGTGCTCAGAATGTAATTCTAGCTTCTATTCACAAAAATTCAATGTACAGATGGTACAATTGATCATACCGCTGAAATATTCGTAGTAGAAAGAGGCTGAGGTCCATTTATTCAGAACTTGGAAAATTACTGAGAGAGGAATATAAGAAAAAAAGGTTAAGAGACATGGAAATGATATAAAAAGACTACATTAATATATACCATTTCTTTGTATGGCATCTAATATTTCAAATAATTTCGGTTGCTCTTTCTAGCAGGTTGAATGGCTTATTAGGGGTTCTTTGCTTATTTATAGAAAGCTAGTTTATCACACCACACAACACAGTGGCTTACAAATAAATATGAAGTTAATATAACACCCAAGGGTTATTAACAGCTTTAATGAAACATGATTCAATTTAAGAAAACTACAACCTTGTTTTAGAATTCACGAAGCTTAAATGTTGCTCTCTAAAACACTCTTCATCATTAAACTTTAAACGCTGACCTCCTGTTCCACCCCATCTCGTATGATCGATAACAATAGAAAAGAACCCACTACTGTTAAGTTCACCTCTTGATTATTTGCACTCAGAAACGCGCCCTTTTGAACTGAATACTGGTAATGTATCAGAGGATGGCAAGTTTCGCTTGGTAAACTACACAAAGATTTTTCAACGCCTCTTCTCTTCATTACGGTATTAATTATTTGTTTATAAAAAAATAAAAATAAAAATAAAGGAACAAAATGAAATTAAAAAGTGAAAAAGAGGGAAAAAAATTAACGAAGTTTCCGATGAACAAATCAAACAAGTAAATTAATTAATACATTAATAAAGAAATAAATAAATGAATAAAAAGGAAAACAAAAATAAATTCACTATACACAGAAGAATTATAAATAAGAATGAAAAAAAATTATTAATTCGCCGTGTTATATGTTATGTTATGTCATGTCACGGCAGATGTAAGTTGTTGTAGCAGTCTCTCTTTCCCAAACGAAAAATAATTGATTCGTTTTACTAATTAAATGGTGTTATCCGAAAATAAATTTTTCAAAAAAATAATAAGGACAAACAAAATTCATCAAAATCACCACCGTCATCGCTGTTGTCATCATCATCGTCATCATCATTATCATCGTTGTCGTCGTTGTCAACATCATCATCATCATCATCATCATCATCATCATCATCATCATCATCATCACCATCATCATCGCTGTCGTCATCGTCAGCATCCTTACCAACATTCCTCTCCACCCTCCTCCTCCTTCTCATCATCATCATCATCATCATCATCATCATCATCATCATCATCATCATCGATCACCATCATCATCAACATCATCACCATCACCATCACCATCACCAGCAGCAGCAGCAGCAGCGGTGGTAGCGGCACTATCATCTTCATTAATATCGTCCACCGACCCCCACCCTTTCTCGCGCCGCTGTCGTCATTACTCTCATTCTCTAATTTCCAATTAATTTTAATGCATATATGTATACATATATGTATATTTTTTTTATTCAATCCAATTAATTTTAATGATTTTTATCTCAATCAATTTTCTCTATGAATTATTATTATCATTTTTGTCGTCATCGTCGTCTTCGTTTTTGTTATTATTATTATCATCATCATTATTATTATTATTATTATTATTATTATTATTATTATTATTATTATTGTTATTATTATTATTAACATTATCCTAAAAAGTAGTAGTAGTAGTAGTAGTAGTAGTAGTAGTAGTAGTAGTAGTAGTAGTAGTTGTAAAAATAGTGGTGATGATGATGATACAAGAGATCATGAAGGATGTGTATGTAGGGATGGTAATGAGTGATGGTGTTTTTCAAGGTGGTTGTCATGGTAATGTTGATGGCAGTAATATTGGAAGAAGCTGATGTAGTGGTGATGGCACTGGTGTCGATGGTGGTGGTAATTGTGATGGTGATGGCGGTGGCGGTTGTTGTGGTAATGATGGTGTTTTTGGTTGGCGGTTGGTGATGTATACGGTGGTACTGAAAGTGTTTCTAACTTTTGCCTTGGTGATGGAGAAACATAGTAGAAAATGTTGGTGAAGTTGATAGTGGATGACACGGTAAAGGATCAGGTACTGTTCGTTGTGGTGGCGATGGTGGTGATGGTCATAGCGGGAGTGTCCATTGGCTTAGTGGCTCCAATATTCTTGTAGGGGTCCTTGTGATCCTGGTACTGCTTCTGAGTGACATAAGGGCAATGGTCCTTAAAATTAATCATATCCCTTTATCGAGATTAGAAAAAGCACAAACTATACTAAGGTCTAATGCTTAAGAACAATGTGGCTGATGTTGTCGCTGTTGTTGCTTTTGTTCTTTGTTTTGGCTTAGTTGAAACCAGATTCAACAGATTTATAAATTGTATTTAAACTGTGTGTTGGGATTAAGGAGATTTAGCTGCTATTTCTAGCAAATGATATGAATGCATGAAAGAGGACTGTTAACTGGTGTTAAAAAAGATAAACGCCAGATGGTATTTCCTTGGTTTAATCCCAGATTAATTTTACTTCGTTCATTAGAGACTCCAGCGGAAAACTCAGACTTTGTAGAGATTAATAGAAAACATTCCATTCCGCCAAATAGTAGTAGTAGTAGTAGTAGTAGTAGTAGCAGTAGTAGTAGTAGTAGTAGTAAAGGGAGAGAAGGAAGAAAGGAAGAAATAAAAACAGCTACTTTCACTTTTATTGTGCCTTATATAGCCCTCCAAATAATTTTCGCTTAAATTGCATTACATACACACATACCCAAATACACACACACAAGAAGACACACACATATACACACATACGGACATATATATACATATATGTATGTATCATGTATATTTATATATATATATATACATATTATATGTATATGTATATTTGTCTATCTATCAAGCTGCCTGTCTGTCTAATATATATATATATATATATATATATATATATATATATATATATATATATATATATATATATATATATATATATATATACTCTGTGTGTGTGCGTGTAAATCCATTTGAAATTTCTTCTCGAAGTGCATGTGAATTCATAAATAACATGTAAATATTGGGTTGAGGAACACTTTGGGATTGAGACTAAATGCAAGAAAGAGTATTTCAACCAAATATATACTTGCAATTATTTATAGCTTTTGTATGCACTTCAGGAACCAATTCCAAACAGAATTATTTCCCATTCTTTCGAAATTTCACAAATACTGACGAAGTCAACAATATATATATATATATATATATATATATATATATATATATATATATATATATATATATATATATATAGAGAGAGAGAGAGAGAGAGAGAGAGACAGGGCAGGGAATCGTCAATTAGTAATAAAATTAATAATTAACAATTTTGCCGGGTAGCTCAGTATGAAAAAACCTTATCGGTAAAGCCATTTATAATCATAAATATATAGGGATTAGCAGTATCCTGCTTCTCCAACATACTGAGAATTCAGAAACAGCAGCCAAAGAACTACTGATTCTAAAACTACAAATTTTTCTCTGGCCGATAAATTTCTTACTGTCTGCCTCACGTGGTCTCGATGTCGCATGGTCAAAATTAACGTGAGTTATTTAGATATTGGCAAATTTATTAAAATATTTGGATGAAGATCGGAATGAGGTAATTTCATACCACTAACCGTGAAACGTCGTACCAAATTAATTAAAGGCAGGTTTGTTTTTTACTCTTCTCTTCTGTCTTTTGTTCTGTGTGTACCATAAATATCGCTATCAATTAGAGAAAAATTTGTAGTTTTAGAATCAGTAGTTCTTTGGCTGCTGTTTCTGAATTCTCAGTATGTTGGAGAAGCAGGATACTGCTAATCCCTATATATTTATGATTATATATATATATATATATAGGTAGGTAGGTAAATGGTCATGTAGGTAAACAAATAGATAAGTAGATAGATACATAGCTAATACGAATAGACAAGCACACACACGCATACATATTTATACATGCATATATACACACATACATACACGTGTATACATGTGTATACACGTGGACACTGAAGCAAACACATGTGCACAAATAAACAAGCAAAAAGAACGCAGTTCCGATAATGGTTAAAGTAAAAATTCATTGAAGAGGTTGCAAGAAGTAACGAAAATTTTAGAAAAAAAGTAGTAGATGAGTGGAAATCGAACCGATGTATGTGTTATTTAATAAGGCATTGAAACTAAATGACTCTCCCCAGACACAACAATATATATATATATATATATATATATATATATATATATATATATATATATATATATATATATATATATGCATACACACATATGAACAGTGCAGCTAGGAGAATTGAGGTAAGAGAAGAGATCTGTATTCTTGTCATTTACTGATGCTTCAAAACCTGATTAATTATATTATAATATATGTAATACACCTACATCTGCACATATACAAAATATACATATAAACATATATGCCAGTATACACCCATATAGACAAGTGGACTGAGACGTAAACCTAACAGACACATCTTCAGAACGGAGAGTCTTCCGTAAGCAGTATGGGCTACGCTGATTCTATTCTCGATATGTTAGGGAATGGTGCAATCACAGGACAGGTTTCCAGGACAGTGCCATTTAGCGTTATGCCAATGGTGACAGGAGGACTTTAACCGAAGGGTCCCAATGCAACAAAGAGCTTCTGCTCTGGATTGGATTGTTCAGCATTGAAGCCACCATGACACGACGATGCCCCCACTGGTCGGGACACATCATAATATTTGCCGTCGATTCTTCTTTGTAGAACTCCCCTAAGACAACCAATCACGCAGATCCCCAATATTCCCTTTCCGAGATCAAGTGAAGCACACCCTCCTCCACTACACCATTGACCCAGATATATCTGAGACTCAATTGCCAAGCAGAGCCCAAAGTGTCATCGTCCAGGGATGAGACGTGATGGAAATTAATAGACGTCAAGACGTAAACAGGCATGGATCAGACGTAGAAGGTGCAAAGAGCAACTCACACACTTCCTTCCTTCATCAAGTCTCCCCTGCGATAAATTGCCCTGGCTTTTCTATACCAGCCTTGGCCTAAACAGTCACCTCAGCCGTCGATAGCCTTTGCAGATGAAGAGTCTGACTCACTGGCTATAGATCTACAACTCCGAAACAAGTTAACACCGGCGGACGGACTTTATATATATATAAGTTATGAAGGGTAATGGAATCAACCACACGCGAATGATACAGGTAATACCGAGTAATGGCGTATACCGACTAGGGATGCATTGAATTTTCCCTGAAACAGCCGTAAGACATTCTACATAAAATATAAATTTATTTATGCCATTGGTCTCTTTATCTCATTCTATATATATATATATATATATATATATATATATATATATATATATATATATATATATATATATATATATATATATATATATAATGTGTGCGTGTGTGTGTATGTGTGTGTGTATATATATATATATATATATGAACATACATACATATATATGCACATCCACAATAAATACATACACACATACTTATAATGACAAACGGATGTGTGCATTCCATTCTAATTCGGAGTTTGAAGTTATAAGTGGTGGAGCAATTCCGCAAATGTACCCTACATTTAAGCATCTCATTGAAAGGGTGGATTTACTTTTGAAGAGCATGATGCACAGTGAAATTATATAATTATTATTTTGCTTTAATTCAGGACGTGACATTATAATTGTTGGCATTTAAACTCTACCGGTGGTAGAATTAATTCAAGGTGTTAACACAGGTGAGACATATATACAAGCATATACGCCCCTACACGCGCACACACAATACATGTATACATACAAACACACACACGCACGCACAAGCACACACTTATATATATGTAGTACATACGTTCATTCATACATATATGCATATATAAGTGTGTGTGTGTGTGTGTGTGTGTGTGTGTGTGTGTTTGCAACAACACAGCACGCATTTAAACATATAGAGACATAAATATGTAAATACGCGAGAACGTAGAATATATGTTGTATGTACAAATATGTTTACATATATACATAGAGTATTACACATTTATTATGTTGTACATATACACATGGTCGCACAATCACATACACGATCTAAGCGGGCGTAAATTAAGTTGGAACTAAAATGGAAGTGAAAAATTCATACGAAAATTAGAAGAAAGAAAAACAACTAAAAGTAAATACGCAAAAATGTAGATAAGAGTACAAAATACTAAGAAAAAAAAAGCAAAGAAAAATAAGAATAATAAAAATGAAATAAAAGATTCCAAGACAGAAATACTACAACAATAATAATAAAAATAATAAATAAATCAAAATATATTGAGAAATCAAAAACAGATATAAAATAACATATGACCAAGAGAGGAATGATTAAATATTATAAAATACCGATATTTGAACTGTTTCAACATCATTTAAATCAGATTGAAATGTTATAAAGTATATAACAGAACAAAAATAATCCCAACATTAATGAGAATAATAGCAATATATAATTAATGATAATAATAAAAATAATCACGACACAAGTTACTATAATGAAGATGCGCCTAATGATAATGATCATGTCGGTGTGGTGGAGGTGATGATGATGATGATGATGATGGTAGTGATGATGATGATGAAGATGATGATGATGATGATGATGATGATGATGATGATGATGGTGATGATTGTGGTGGTGGTATTGGTGGTGGCGGTGATGATAATGATGATGAATGTGGTGGTGGTGGTGGGGATGTTGATACTGATGACGACGATGATGATGATGGTGGAGATGAGCGCTATGATGATGATGAGGATGATGATAATGATGAGGAGGACGTTAATGATGATGATGATTATGATGAGGGCCATGATGATCACTAAGATGATAATGATGAACACGAAGAAGATGATGTTGAAGTTGATGATAATGATGATGATGATGATAATAGTGGTGATGATGACAATAATGCTGAGATGAGATAACGAGGACGGCGACGACAACGACGACGACGACGACGACGACGATGATGATGATGATGATGATGATGATGATGAACCAAACCTGAAACGAAGCTTGCATTACACTATCATATAGACAGAGACCCACAAACGCATACAAAACTATTCCCTCACAAAGACACATTGACATATATGCAAACACACACAAACACGCACACGTACGCACATATACAAACGCACTCACGAACACACAAAATGACAAGATAAACTAAAATAAAATATCAATTAAAAGGGAGAGAAACAAAAATTAAATACAATTAAAATAAAATGAAATTAAATAAGAAAGAAAGATAAAAGAACAAACAGAAAAACCAGCGACAACAACAACAACACACAACATTAAAAGTTCCTTATCAAGCCAACCACCTAATCACGCACACACATACACACACACCGCAAATAATGACACCTAGATACACTGCCACACACACACACACACACACACGTACACGCATATATACACACACTCAGACACACAAATGAAAGAAGTGTAAAATAAAACAAATAAAGAACAAAAAAATCTATAACAAACAAATATGTTCTGTCGAAGAAGGTGTAGGTACGGTGCTGGGGGCACGCGAGAAAAACAACAACAATAACAACAACAATAGCAACAATATCTTGCTAAAGATAAGATCGACTTAACAACCGAAATTAATTAGGATAGTTACGTTGAATGATTCCTTTGATCGTAGATTCATTAAACTATATTTAAACAACAACAACAACAACAACACATAATACTAATAAGAACAATAATAAGAATAATTACTACTACCACAACAACTATTACTACTACTGCTAATAATAATAATAATAATAGTAATAATGATAATAATAATAATGATAATGATAATAATAATACTAATAATAATAATAATAATACCGTTGATGATAAGAATAATAATAATGATAATAATTGCAATTAAGAAACAATAAATAATATGGTAAAATTAAAATGAAATTTTCAAACAAAATAAGAGTAAAAAATAAAATAAAATACAAAAGGTAAATTGAAAAATTTTAAATCAATAGAAACGAAACGAAATTCCCTCGCCAACCCACATATACAGCCATAAGAACAAAAAAAAATAATAATAAATGACAAAAAAGTAAACAGCAACAAAAGAACATAAACGCACGCCCTCAAACAAAGTTTTAAATAAAAATAAAAAATATATAATAGTAAAAAACAAAAGCAAACATAACAAAATCCGCCACATTTAAATTTAACAAAAATTAAAATATTCCTTATAAAAAATCAAACAGAAAAATATTTAAATGTTATGAAAAATATAACAGTTAAAAAAATAATATACAAACAATACTAGCTTTAGTCTAATTGATACTTCAATAAATAACAAGAACAAACAAATAAATAAATGAATGAATGAAAAATAGGCTAAATCAAATATTGATTGTATCATAAAGACTCGTTTTAATTACTCTTGCTTTCTCGTTGGGAATGTCGGAGTTTATTATTACGCAAGATGCTGGAAGTAACGTGGTTGATTACAGAATCCATACATGTGTGAATGTATGTGTGTGCTTGTATGTATGCGTGTTAATATGTATATACGTATTTATGTATGTATGTATGAATGTATGTTAGCACGTTTGAGTGTATGTGCGTACAAAAATATATGCTTCTTTATATATATATATATATATATATATATATATATATATATATATATATATATATATATATATATATATATGTATAAAGACAGCTAGAGGTGCCAGCCAAGGGAGTCTCAGACTATAATACGAATCCTCACAGTTACCCTTTTGAAATCAGGAATTCACATAGAATTTTAATTCCTGATTATTTGTTGTACGATTGAAATTGAAATCAAACAACGTATTAGGTGTGTATGTATGTATGTATGTATGTACGATCTTTCTATGTATGTATGTATATATGCGCATGCACACATATATTTATGTAAATTGGACTTCATTTTTATATACACAGAAGCGATGACGTTGATGATTAGGGTGGTGATAACGAACTAAGATTATAGATATTTATTTTTATAAATATGCATATATACTATATTTGTGTGTGTGTGTGTGTATGTATTTGTCTCCCCACTATCGCTTGACAAACTATGTTGGTGTCTTTACGTCCCCGTAACTTAGCGGTTCCACAAAATAGACCGCTAGAATAAGTACTAGGCTTACAAATAATAAGTCCTGGAGTCGACATGTTCGACTAAAGGCTGTGCCCGAGCATGGCCTCACTCAAATGACTAAAACAAGTAAAAGAATATGCAATTTATATATAATATATATCTATATGTTTGATATTGCCCCAGTATAGCCGCAGTCTAATGACTGAAACAAAAGGTAACAGATATATATGTGTGTGTGTATGTGTGAGTTTGTACGCATAAAATGTCCTAAAATATATGGTCCATATTTGCTCCTAGTTTTTTTGTACACGCGGAGGATCTGGTTGAATGTCTCCAGTTGTCTCCTGATGTAAAATAGTGCACTGGCTCCAAATTGAGTCGTGGTACATGGAGGACAGTGTTAATTTAGCTACAATGACTAGCGCTTCTCACAGAACTTATCAGGGCTCATTCGTTGTGTTCCTGTTTCAAAGGATTGTTCAAGTAGCCTCGCGTTGGGGGATACTTTGACACTTCTGGTTATAGTGGTACGCATATTATCGTAGAAATAACAATTTGAACATTACTTTACTGTTGTTGGTATTTATTTTCAGATAAGTATATATAAGGAATGAGAGAATGAAGTGCGTTGCGGAAGGATACAGTTTGGTTACTGTGGCAATGAAGCCCAATACTGTACGACTCTGAGCTCCGAGTCCAGACAAACAGTGTACTCACTGACAATCTCTATGTTTCTCGTCTTCTCTCTTTATTTTTCACCTTCTTTGTCCTTATCAATCTCTCACGATATATATATATATATATATATATATATATATATATATATATATATATATATATATATATATATATATATATATTTTCTTTTATACATTTACTTGTTTGAGTCATTTGATTGCGGCCATACTGGAGCACCGCCTTTAGTCGAAAAAATCGACACCAGGGCTTATTCTTTGTAAGCCTAGTACTTCTTCTATCAGTCGCTTATGACGAACAGCTAAGTCACGGACGTAAATACACCGACATCTTTCAGTTTCTGTCTACTAAATCCGCTCAAGGCTTTGGTCGGCCCAAGGCTATAGTAGAAGACACTTGCCGAAGGTGCCACGAAGTGGCACTAAACCCGGAACCATGTGCTTGGGATGCAAGCTTCTTACCACGCAGCCACGCCTGTATATTTGCGCGTCTATATATATACACACATATATATATATATATATATATATATATGTGTGTGTGTGTGTGTGTGTGTGTGTGTGTGTGTGTGTGTGTGTAAATATACATGGTAGTCTAAGTACACAAAAGCTAGAAAAAATATGCGTTCTTACATTCATGAATAGATATATGAATCACAGTCGTCATATTTTTTCCATACCTATAATCTTTAAAGAGTGCATGGTGTTAGTTAATCATGTTGTTATCTAATATTTCCTGATTTAATGCCCAGTGCGAAACCGATTGAGATCAACTGGAATTGATCTAAACTGCTGTATACTTACATATACACACACGTGTATGTATATATATGTATACACACTCACACACATATATACTCACCTTAAAGTTACAGGTATCATTGTGTGTTTGTGTGTATGCACCTGTGTATTTGTGTGTGCGCGCGTATTCTTTATGTGCGTGAATGGGTGTCTAGGAATCTGTATGTTAGTAAATGAGAATATCTTTTTTATGTAACAGTATCATCTAAAGATTCATCGGCTATTTAAACACAGTTTTCCATCAGAAAATGTAGACTTTTACGACTGGTCATGCTATCTGGCTTCTTTTGAAATAGGTTATATATTCAATTATAGTTTGTGAAAGTAAAAACGTACATTGAATATTAAATTTAAGGCCTCCTCGACAATAGGTAACAATTGAAATGGAAAAAAAAAAACTATTAAAATATCAGTGAGAAAAAAAAATCGAATTTGATGGTTGAAAAAAAGAAAAAAGCGTCCATTTGTTTTACTGTTTGGTATATTATTATTCTATATTAATATGCACTTGTGTGTCTCTCTGCACATGCCTATACGTGTGGATATAAACAAACGTGTACAAACATGTATATGATATATATATATATATATATATATATATATATATATATATATATATATATATATATACAGGAGAGGGATAGAGAAAAATAAATAAACAGAGAAGATGAGAGCGCTAGAGAGAAGAAAGTTGATAGTCACAGATATTTGAATGGAGATACATTAACACACAATCCATGCTCAAAGGAAATATTCATATTTTTATGTTAAATACAACTGTAGTTATCGAGTATATGCGCCTACGCACACTGCTAAAACCAATATGGATATTAAACACATACATACGCACATACACGCATGCTCATGTGTGTGTGTGTGTGTGTGTGTGTGTGGCTAGTATTTCATATATATATATATATATACAGCGCCGATTTGAAAATAGGAACATCAGGATAGAAACCGAAATTATAATTCAAATAACTAGTTCTTAATACCATAATAATAATGGAAAAGAAGTATATACAGTCGCAGGCGTGGCTCTGTGGTAAAACCTTTGCTTCCTAACCACATGGTTCCGGGTTTAGTCCCACAGCATGGGAAACTTGAGGACCTGTCTTATGCTATAGCTTCAATCCGACCAAGACGATGAGTGGATTTGTTAGACGGAAACTAATTTCCGTCTAACTGATTTGTTAGACGGAACCCACTTTGAAGGGTATGCGTTTGCAGTCCAGGAACTAAATACCTGATGAATAAAAGCGATAGAGATGCAGGAAAAGTAGTAAAATGTGACAACCGATGCAGATATTGAGGAGTTAACACCGAAGATATCACCCACATCATAAGCAGTTGTCTGAAAATATCACCACGGAAATATCTACCGATGAGACATGCTGTAGTACTAGAACATTCTATAATTAAATCCGTCGGAAGGATCACCGTGAGGACAAAGAAATAAGAACCAACAATATGGTAGAAGCCATTGCCACTCATAAGGAAAAGGAATACTGGTGGAATGTACCGGTGAAGACCTCAATAAAATGTAATCACAACAGACTTGATATAATGATTTGGGATGGAGAAGAGAGACTGTGTGCAGTTGTGCAAATTAACTTCCCAGCAGATGTTAGCATAAAGTTAACAGTGAAAAAGAGAACACCTATGCTGAACTATTAAGAAATCTGCAGTTACTCTATCCAGATTACAAGTTCAGGTTTATATCTATAATTATTGGGGCCTTGGGATATGTAACACACTGCTTAAATAGCAATCTGGAGAAATTAGGCTTCTCAAAACCAGAAAGAAGAAAGCTGATTCGAAGACAACAGATCAAATTCATCACTGGAACTGTAAAAATCTGTAAAACTTTCCAGAAGCTTATCAATTAAATATATATGAGCGTGTCTATACATGTAACTATATGCATGAGTAAACATACATAAATCAAAACATACAAATCTGCACATATACATCATACATACAAGCAAAAATACCCTGTTGTTGATGTATTTTCAATGAAGGAGCCTTGGATCTAAGTTAGAAACCGGTTATTTCTCTGTTGGCAAGAAATATTGAAATAAACTGAATAATGACATATAGACATATATATAGATATATGCATATACACAGCACACACAGATATAGTTTCTCTTCCCGAAGATATCAAGAATTATTGTAGACGTTAAAGCTTTCACTTTAGATATTAAAAAAAAGATCACACATTTCTATGATGAAAGTAACTTGTAGATTTTCTTAGACATCGTGAGTGAAATGCATCATTGACTTGTACGACTGTTTCAATCGTTTAAGATCGACTTAATGATGATTTTATTACCGTAAAACTTACACGAGCAGGCTTTTCTGTTGATCATATCAGCTGGGACCCTCATCGTCGTAACCGACGGAGTGCTCCTATAAGTAAGTATATAGACATACATGTATATACATGTAACATATGGTATAATTATAAACATTTCTCTGCAGACTGAAAAAAAAGTTATGAACAACCCTAATCGATATTCGAACCTTATTGGGTTCACATCAGAGGCGTCCACATCATTCTAACAGTCTCCAGCGAATAAGCCAAACTGTTTGTATACCCACCAGACATATAAAGTTTATCTATTTCTCCGGTTGTCTGAATATATGAAGAAAATCCTTGATCAATTTTCGACCATTATTGTAGTCTTATCAAAGTTGTCTACATCACTTGACCAAATCTCAGTGGAACAAATCCGTCTACCCGTATATATAAGCATCAAATACAGTAACTCCAGAGAACCTGATCTGTGTGCGTACTCACGCACATCTTGCCTCCATATATATATAATTTAGGTTAGGAGTTTAAGAATTCTAAGTAAAATTCTCTAAATGAGAACCTATGATATCATCAAATTAGAATTCTCATCATTTTGTTATCAAAACCAATTAATTCATGCGAGAAATCAATGGAGTCTCTAATAGACAGAGTGAAGTGCTAGAAACTGCAGCCAAATTTTACTTGACTTGAACAAGAAAACGACAAATTCAGTAATGTAGTCTTATAAAATACAAAATGGCCTCACGGGATCGTCACGGTTGGAATTCTTTATAACAAGCATTTGCTTTATAAGGGTTAATCTGGGCACTAAATATAAACAAGAACAAGGCCGATGGCAACAACAACAACAACAACAACAACAACAACAACAAAAACAACAACGAAACAGCTGCAGGTGCAAGCAGAAGAACAACAATAATATGAATAGCAACATCCACCAAATCTAATAACATCATCCACAACAACAACAACAGCAACAACAAAATAACTCATAATCTTTCACTTTCAACATCATCATTATTACATTACAGCGCTTATTTTTGCCAGCTTTCGTTTTAATTACTCCGGTTTTAATTATCCGTACCCAAAGTCAAAGTAAATCTATTGATTTTCTCCAACTCATTAATCACACTCTAATTACAACGATGACATGCTATGGAATATGAAGTTGCATCATTCACAAAATGTCGTTCTTCACACCGCAATATATCTTCCAAGTTTCGCATTTCGTCAGTTCCGACTGATATTGATTTCGAGTTTTTCATCTGATCCTTTTGATTTTCTTCTTCATCGTTCGTCTTTACAAAATAGGTTCTCCTCCCTTATTTCATAATTAATTTGATTTTTGAATTGATATCATAATCACCCTTCTTTCTGTACCATATTTTGAAGGCGAAATCGACTCTTTAAGATAAGTGCGTGTGTGAATGTGTTTTAGAAATCGGGGAAATATCGATCAGTTATTGAAAATCCTTTAAGATATTTCATGATTTTATTCCAGACAGCATTTTGATGATGAAGGATTGCAGTTATTGTTACACAAACGCAGTTACACAGCTAATACAGTGTTGACTCAAAAGTTTCTGGGAGACGCTAGATTTCTTGATTCCTAACCAAACGATACATCGCCAAACATTTCATTCTGTAGTGACTGACCATTTAATACATAGATGAGTGGTCAGTCTGAGATATTCGCATTTGATTTGTTTTTCATTTCTTTTTCTTTTTCATATAGGGTCTGTACCTGAATCATACAACACCAATGGATGGTCAAACAGAAACTGGCCATAAAAGCTGACCAGGTGTATTCAGAGAGTATACGTCTTGAACTCTTGGGATAAACGGTTCCGGGGAATATTTCCAACTAATTCCAGATAAACTACCTACACCCAGATATATCTCTGCAATCATTACTCGAATGACCTATGGTGCCCAGATAATGACTGTAATATGAAAAATCATTCAATGCGTTGTACTTTTAAGGTGTTATTAAGTTAACTATCATCCACAATGAAAGATTTACTACCAACGACAACGACAAGAATTTCTACTATTGGCACAAAGACTGAAGTTTTGCAGGAGGAGGCTAGTCGATTACATCGACCCAATTGCATAACTGGTACTCATTGTGTCGACTCTGAAAGGATAAAAACCAAAGTTGACCTCGGTGGCACATGAACTCAGACCATTAAGAACCTAAAAGAACAACGACAATAATAACAACAGTAGCAGTAATGTGTCCAGCTCAGCCACATCACTATCATCGACGGCAACAACAGCGTCACCGCATATATTATCAACGCTACGAACACTAGCAACGATTCCAGCGCTACTAGCGACAGCGATAATAATATGGCTTCTACAACCAACAAAAATACAGCAACAACGACGAACCTAAAACGCTACAGTTCGAACTACGCACAACAGGAGCGTTAATAAAAGCAACAGTAATAATATGAACAAGAATAGCAGCAATATGTGCCGCAAAACCAACACTAACTCCACTAGCAATAATCCGACCGCACAAACAAGGGCAGAAGCAAGAATAATGACGAAACAAGATCAACTTAAAAACAGCCATGACAACAATAAGAAGACCAATTACAAGAACTACCAGAATGAAGACAATAACAAGAAGGAGAAGAAGAAGAACAACAACAACAGCAAAAACAGGATGAATAGCGTTAATGAATATAACAATTACCGCCTGTAACAATTTTAGTTTTCTATCTTTAGGTGCCAATGGAGATAGTGTACAAGATTGGTCAATTATTATAGAGGAAACACCAAACTTATATGTACCAACACCGAACCTACGAAATATATGAAATTATTAACGGCCAACATATTAGAAGATTTGCTTGTATAAATCAATTTCATATCTGCAACAATTACGTAGACATGATGTCAATACGCTTTTAGTGCTGGACAAATAAGCAAAAGCTTAAACCAAATTTGTCTCTGAGTAATGCCTAACCTACACTTAGGAGAATGAAATGGTAAACAAATGAAGTAGAACATATTAGTGATGGAGCTGGTGACAGAAAACAGAGTACACATCACACACACACGCACACGCGCACACACACACACACATGCACAAACACACGCGCAAATACACACACAAACGCACAAACACATACACATATATACATATCAGTCGATGCGACTGAACGTGAAATGTATTCCATATATGCATCTGTATGTACGTATGTATGTATGTATGTATGTATGCATTAATGCATGTATATATATATATGTGTGTGTGTGTGTGTGTGCTCGTGTATGTATATATGTCTGTATGTATACACATATATATATATATGTCTCGCTCTATATATACATATATATATATCTATATACACATACATATATGTGTGATTATATGAAAGTATGAATAGATGTTTGGACGTATTAAACAATCTATTTGTACGTCTATTCATCAGCGTTATCTACGTAATTACTCATATATAAACCCACAAAAAAAAAACCCACTTGAGAAGGAAAGCTAAGCATGCGCACAAACTCTCCCTTGTTCACAGGTAATGTGTGTAATATGAATAAGTGTATTTGAGTCTATATATGTAAGTATATACGTATATATGCACACATGAATATACCTATATATATATATATATATATATATATATATATATATATATATATATATATATATATATATATATATATATATATATATATATATATATATAATGAAGTCAAAATAAGCAACAGGATATCTATCTATATATGTATATATGTATATATATATATATATATATATATATATATATATATATATATATATATATGGGATATATCTATGCGTGTGTGACTGAGTTGCGCATTTATGTATACAAATGCTTGTAATGATGATGATGATGATGATGATGATGATGATAATAATAATAATAATAATAACAATAAGAATAATAATAAAAATAATAATTATTATTATATAGTACTGTCTGGGGTCCTTGTGACTTGACAAAGAGTATAAACGCTCGGTAGACACAGTAACTTCAATCAACAACCTCACGATATTGCATACTGTGCAACTGCTATAATAATAATAATAATAATAATAATAATAACAACAACAAGAGCACTCATAGAGCGCAAGCTTCCGCCATGGCAACACCAACGTCTTCTCAACGATTAGCCGGAGATGATTTTTAAAATTAGAATATCTGAAATAAACTTGACTGCCCTTAGAAACGAGGATACTAAAAATGAACCCGATCACTCTCAAAAGTTAAGTAAGAAAACCAGAAAAATATTCCAGAACTTTTGTCTGGTACCGGATAATCCCCAATTCTAATCAGTTCGTGTCAGTCACGTGGTCAAAAATCACTGAAAGTTTCATTTGATTTCATCCAGCAGTTCTTGAGATATCTTGTCCATGGACAAATAAACAAACACGACTGGAAACAATAACTCAGCTTTTGCTAAGGTGAAGGTAAAAATAATAATAATAATAATAATAATAATAATTAGAGTAGTAGTAGTAGTAGTAGTAGTAGTAGTAGTAGTAGTAGTAGTAATAATAATAATGATAATAATAATAACATTAATAATACCAAGACAAAACAATGTACACGGAAGCCGAACGATCAAACAAACGCTTCATCATTTTCAGACTTCTGTATCTACGAATAACACAAATTCACGTGAACATGTGCGTTTCCATCGACACACTCGTGTAAACCCCTCATGCTAAGTAGGGAATCAAAATTAATTAAATATATGTGTGTGTATGTACGTGAACGTGCGTGTGTATGTGGGTGCGTATATGTATATATATATATATATATATATATATATATATATATATATATATATATATATATATATATATATATATATATATATATACATATATATATGTATGTATATATATATATATATATATATATATATATATATATATATATATATATATATATATATATATATATATATGTATATATATATATATATATATATATATATATATATATATATATGTATATATATACATATATATATACATATATATATATATATATATTTATATATATATATATATATATATATATATATATATATATATATATATATATATATATATATATATATATATATAATATTATAAAATCTGGTAATTAATCATATATTAATTAATATCGATTAATTATTAGGAGGCCAGCACATCTAAAGAATCAAAGAGATTCAGAATTAGTATCTGCAATCTCAGGGGATTAAGGTACATTTAAAAAAAATAACGTTGACCACTAACGTGGACAATTAATGTGCTAGAAATAGATCACATCTTGTGTCTATTAAGACCTAAATTGTTCTCAACATGAAATATAGCAGCATACCAAAACGTGAGCGGGCAAGACATTTAAAATCACCTAAAAAAGCATTCTTAAACAGGAACCGGTTTTGGATTTAACAAATCTTACCATTTGTCCATTCCTCTTCAGCCTGATTTGTAATGTAACCGTAATCATCAGAATCGTATACAGAGTTGCCCACCGCCATGGGTGCGCGTGCATATGGTCCTGCTAATTACAGCTTAATGGTAAAATTCAAAAGTCTTCGTTTTGGCGCGCTAATTCCAGGAATATATCTGCAGAAAATATTTACTGCGTCGTATATATTCAGTATGAGAACATGGGTAATGGGTAAAATATTATTATAAAATCTGGTAATTAATCATATATTAATTAATATCGATTAATTATCAGGAGGCCAGCACATCTAAAGAATCAAAGAGATTCAGAATTAGTATCTGCAATCTCAGGGGATTAAGGTACATTTAAAAAAAATAACGTTGACCACTAACGTGGACAATTAATGTGCTAGAAATAGATCACATCTTGTGTCTATTAAGACCTAAATTGTTCTCAACATGAAATATAGCAGCATACCAAAACGTGAGCGGGCAAGACATTTAAAATCACCTAAAAAAGCATTCTTAAACAGGAACCGGTTTTGGATTTAACAAATCTTACCATTTGTCCATTCCTCTTCAGCCTGATTTGTAATGTAACCGTAATCATCAGAATCGTATACAGAGTTGCCCACCGCCATGGGTGCGCGTGCATATGGTCCTGCTAATTACAGCTTAATGGTAAAATTCAAAAGTCTTCGTTTTGGCGCGCTAATTCCAGGAATATATCTGCAGAAAATATTTACTGCGTCGTATATATTCAGTATGAGAACATGGGTAATGGGTAAAATATTATTATAAAATCTGGTAATTAATCATATATTAATTAATATCGATTAATTATCAGGAGGCCAGCACATCTAAAGAATCAAAGAGATTCAGAATTAGTATCTGCAATCTCAGGGGATTAAGGTACATTTAAAAAAAATAACGTTGACCACTAACGTGGACAATTAATGTGCTAGAAATAGATCACATCTTGTTGCTCACGTTTTGGTATGCTGCTATATTTCATGTTGAGAACAATTTAGGTCTCAATAGACACAAGATGTGATCTATTTCTAGCACATTAATTGTCCACGTTATTTTTTAAAAATGTATCTATATATATATATATATATATATATATATATATATATATATATATATATATATATATATATATATATATATATATACATATATATATATATATATATATATATATATATATATACATATATACATATACATATATCACGAGCTATACAATATGCACATGCATTCAAAACCACGTGTATGTAATCACGTATGCAAAACTTCTATGCTAATTGTATTAAATGTATGCGTGTAGGTATATATTCATGTACATATACGCTTGAGTATATATGTATTTATATATATATATATATATATGTATATATATTTATATATATATATATATATATATATATATATATATATATATATATATATACACATATATATATATATATAGATATAGATAGACAGATACATAGATAGATAGATAGATAGATAGATAGATAGACACACATATGTATGTACGTATCTATCTATCTATCTATCTATCTTTATATATATATATATAGGTATTTATCTATGTACATATGTATATCTTTATATATATGTGTATACATGTATATACATATATAGATATATGCATACATGCAGACACACATACACATATATATATACACATACATACATACACACACATACATACATACACACCCATACATACATACACGCAAGCATACGCACACACATAGACACACACTCACACACACACACACACACACACACACACACACACACACACACATATATATATATATATATATATATATATATATATATATATGTGTGTGTATGTATCAAGGTACGTATATCCTATCTCTTTCTCTCCGCATCATGTCTTTTTCTGCGTATGTGCCATTAAAATATACACAGCTGAATGGCCTCCACCGCAACTTAAAAACGAAATACGAGAAAACTTAGATACCAAAACAAACAAAAAGCATCGGATACTTATTAAATTGCCTCACACCAGAAATCCTTGAATAAGTGGATAATGCGAAGGCCATTCTCAGTCACAAAATTAACCAGTCATGTATACATTTGTATTTAGTGTGTGTATGTGTAGGAGCATGTGTGTGTGTGTGTGTGTGTGTGTGTGTGTGCTTGTGTGTGTGAGTGTGTGTGCGTGTGTGTATGTGTTTATATAGGTTTCATTGGAAACTTATTGGAAGTTTCAGAATGCGACTCGCTCCAGATGCCCCCAGTCATGCTAGGTGCGTGCTTGGAACGATACAAAACTGTTTTTGTGCTGAACACCAAGATGCATACACATGTACATACGTATGTATGTCTGTATATATATATATATATATATATATATATATATATATATATATATATATATATATATATATATATATATATATATATATATATATATATATATATACAGAGAGAGAGAGAGAGAGAGAGAGAGAGAGAGAGAGAGATGTATACATACATATATATAATATTTATATGCATATATATATATATATATGTATATATATATATATGCATGGATAAACACACTCAGACACCTACAGTCACACATTTATGTACGTACACGCGTACATATGTATATATATATATATATATATATATATATATATATATATATATATATATATATACAGACAACGTATAAATACAGAGACAGAGGGGAAGAAAGAGAAACAGCGGTAAGTAGATATAGAAAGAACATTCATATACTGATATGTGCTTAGAGACTGACACACTCACACGCAAACACACACACACACGTACATATGACAGTAATATGTGACGCATTATATATATATATATATATATATATATATATATATATATATATATATATATATTAATAGAAATACATATTTATTATAGGAACATAGAAATATATACATTCGTTCCTAACATAGCTATAGCTACAATTGTACTCACACACCCGCACACGCATATGCATAGAAACGCACTCGCGCACACAACTAAGCAATGCGTGTTTGCACGATAGCATTTGTATATATACACATGGTTAATTGACCAAACTTATCCATGGTCTGTTTCTATGAATCTATCTATCTATCTATCTATCTATCTATCTATCTATCTATCTATCTATCTATCTATAGATACATGTATCAATACATACATATGCACACATATATTCAGCGATATATGTACGTCCATAAATAGGTAGATGTAGATATAAATATATGTATATATTAGCTAAACCGCACAAAATGTACGGAACATCATTTGCTCGATAAACAGAATGTACAGATCGTAGAAGGTCTAAATATATAAATATACATCATTATATCCTGATTCATATCCATATCAGCTTGAATTCCCACATGTTCATACACTCAGTACCGACACTGTGTGTTTGTGTGTGTTTATTGCATGTATTTGTGAGTGGGTCGTGTCTGTGTATTTCTACATGAGTGTGTGTGAATGTATCTATAGATAAAACACCGTACGAAAGGTATTTGAGGAGAAATTCCTTAATTTCATACTGTAATCCAGCAAAAATCAAATGAATTTGCATTAAGATATGGTGCACATGTTTTCTATAAGTTATCTTATAAGATTATGCTATAAATCCGCCGTCAGCTTCGACAACTGCTCAGTTTTGGGACCGGAAGTGCTCACATGCCCGCCCTAAACATTATTTATTCGTGCCGGAGGTCACTGAAGCCATGGTATTGCGAAGGTGTCAATTATTTTTCTATTCAACAACCGTTAGAAGTTAGTAGTTCATGGCAGTTAAATTTGGGAAGTTTGAAGTCCAAATGTTAGATGATTATAAACAATGTCCGGCATCCATTCTTCTGTTGCATGAACTTTTTGTGAAGATGCTGACACTTGTTGAAACATGTTAAGCGTTCCAATTTTCATTACGTCGAGTCCAGCGTGTTCTTCCATTTGGTCATAACTTCCAACGAGTTGTAGGAAGTTATCCCCGAATGGAATACCTTGCTCAAATGCTTCCAAAACAGGAATACTGTCAAAGCCATGCAAGTGTCGGATGGTGATTTTAAACCATGCTTAGGTCTGCTATCCAAGCAGGCTAGCCACACCATCTGGAATCACAATACAAAACACCGGAAGAAATCATATAATGTTCTTTTCGAATCTCCTAAATATTCCTTTCGTCAACTCCATTGAAAAGTAATTTACTCATAGACACCTGAGTGGGGAAAAGTAATGCGGTCTTTTGCTGGATTTGAACTCAGACTTCTAGGAACTGGAATAAATACTGCAGAGTATTTCATGCTGACCTCCATTTTCTATTCTGTTTCCTCCTGTATAACTAGCGAGTCGTGTGAACACCCTGAGGCTCCTTCGTTGTTTCCCTCATTTGATGGAAAGCTTTGATGAAAGAGCCTAATTTAGCGTTGTTGAATAGTTAACTACTTAGTTATAATTTATATCTGGAGGAAGAATGCAGTTTATATCTTTATATTGAATAATATCAGCATTGTAGTGGTCCTTTATTCGTTACACATATACTCTTATATAATATTTGTTGCTTAGTAATTTATAACTTGAGATAACATTTAGATTTTTCATTCCATGTTGAACTTTTTTGATGTCATCATCTTTGAGTTACGGTAGTATATGCAGTTGGTGTTGTTGTATAGTTACAGATCAGCACGGATCGAACTGTGATAAAGCAAGGAGACTCTCAGCCAAGGTATGAAACAGGACTCACACATACATCTCAATTATGCAATGTCTTCATCTCAATGAAAATCATACTACAAACTGTGTCGAACATGTATTTAGAAACTGAATGAGGTGCAAGCCAGCACTCTAAAAATATTGCATTCTTTCTGCTACCGTAGTATTTTGAACATTCTGGTGGCGTCCATTGCAAAGTTGAATAAGATGCATTCAGTTTTAGCATGATAATTCTTCCCCTGCTCTTATGTGCGTGGTGTGACAATCTTGAACTTTAAATGCGGCCATTAGTGCAACAGATCTTGCTACCATCCCTGTGTGTTTGTATCATTCATGCAACGTGGAAAGCAAAGTGTTTCTAGGATGTTTTCGTAGTATTGCTCTGTTGCTTGCCATATCTCTCTGAGTATATGAAAATGAGCTTCATGCCATGACAGGTAGGGTATGTTAATGCTCGGGGTAGTAAATAACTCTAACCCTCGTTTATCAAGATAGCTTTTCCTGTTCAATATTATTCTTTTATTATGAAAGTATGTTGTGTACAGGTTTAAATCTGTAAAGTACATTTTTTTTTTTCAAGTTCGATCAATTATTGTACGTTTGTTGTATTTTGGACCCAGGCAACAGCGACATAGTTAGTTCATAATGGAACTATGCTTGCTTAACCATAGTTGCCTGCTTCGTTCTGTCGACCAAATATCATATCACTGAATTGATAGTTAAGAAATGTCTGAAGAAAATATAGAGGAAAATATATGAAATTAGAACAATAAAAAAATAAAGAAAAAAAAACAAAGTTAAAGAATACTATAATCTAGAAGAAATTAAACAAAAGAGTGAAATTCTAAAAAGGTAGAGAAAAGAAAAGAATAGGAAGCAAAAGCAGGAATGGTGTAAAAGAATGGGAAGAGGTGCTTTAGGTATTTATCGAGATGATGGCGCTTGCTATTGTCTCCATGAAATTTGCTGTTTGTATGTTAATGATAGTAGAGTTTGTGATAGCAGCAAGAGTAGAAGTTGTAGTGGTGACGACAGCTGCTGTTGTGGTGCTGATTATATTAGTGGTATTGCAGTGAACATTAGCATTGTTGGTTTCTGCTGCTGCTGCTGCTGTCGTTGTTGTTGTTGTTGTTGTTGTTGTTGTTGTTTATGATGTTGCTATTATTTTTGGTCTTTAGCCTCA
>NC_142943.1:52702964-52707964 GCF_046866305.1 Octopus bimaculoides
CATAATGCACTGCCAACATTACTTTTTTTCTGTTTTGAATCCTTACGGTTTCTTTCTTGCCGCAGAGTCGGCCAGATAAAGGTTCCCCATGCATAGGCAGATAAACCAAACCATAATAGGTAATTCAGCCATTGCTGGGATGCCGACAGTTTCTACAACACCGTGTTAGAGTAGATCTCAGAGCAACATTGGCTGAGTTGGTTCCATACTACTCAAAACATTGGTGTGCCCGAACTGCGCACACGCACACGCACACATACATACACATGGAGAGGTCATGCTATTTTCTATTCGAATGCGTCAATAAACAGAACACAGCAGAAAACATACGCAAGTCTAACTACATGGAATCAGTAAAAAGAAAGTAAAATGGAGAGAATGGAGCAGAGGAGGTGATGGAGAGAGAGAGGGGGGAAGAGAGAGATAGAGAGAGAGAGAGAGAGCGAAAGGATGGAAGAGAGAGAAAGGGGGGAAATGAAGAGAGGAGTGAGGAGAGAGAAACGCGAGAGGGCAGCCCTAGAGAAAGACTCAGGTAGAAAAAGTGATTTGTTTATTTGCTGGTCAAATCTGTATAAACAAAAATGTTGCCAGAGGATCGATACAATCGTGTTAAGCTTAGTCTAGCTCTACAATATTTAATGGGTCCTTATTGTATTTTAATTGTTGGTATGCCATTTTAGGAAGAGGGACTTGGTTGCTATTTCTACCAGATGGATACACCATCTTAGAAGAAAGACGAATTAGATAATGTGGCTTTGATTTACCTGCAAATAGGAAGGAAATAGATAGAACTGTCGTAACCGAAGCATCCTCGATCGTAGCTCTGCTCAAACTGGGGCTAAATACCAACTCCTTAGTCGGATCAAGGAGTTGCAGATGTGGACGGTTGATACAAAAGGAAGGAGTCAACTCAAGAAACAAACACAGTTAAAGAATCTTGGAAACTTTGGGCTTCATACAATAACAGATAAACTTCTGAAATATTCGAGATCTCGCACATGTTTTTGTCGTAGTTTAGCGATTAATTCTGTCGATTTTCATGTGGTTGGCATGGATATAAATATTTTTGTCTGTTTGTTATTGTTGCTCTCTTCGATGATTTTATTTAGTATTGTTGTTCTTGCATTTCCTGCTAGGGCTCTCGATCAGTGTTACTCTTGTTCTTATTGCTGTTATCATTCGTGTTTCTAGTCCTGCCATCTTTTATTTTCTGCTTGACTGGACAGGTACGATGGATCTATAGAGACTGACTCTACATGAAGACAGCGAACTAGTTGCACATTTACGTGTGCATGATAAAGTAATACTCAAAATATATGTGTATCTGTATGAATGAGAGAATGTGGATGTGTATCAGTACATTTGGCGCATAGCAAAAGGAAAGTCCATTAAAAAAAAAAACAACAGAAAATAATATATGCATATATTATATATATACACAATCACACTCATAAGCACACACAGCATGCCAAGACACATACGCAAAAGCACATTATGTACACACCTTCTCCCACCCACTCAAATATTTTCACTTCGTATATTCGTGTATATGCATGTCAAGTGATTATTAGTGGGCTCACACGTGCGCGTGCCTCTGTTTACACTTCTAAGTAGATATTATGCTTATCATATCTATATAATATATCATACATTTATACTGCGTCATAGAGTTTCAAATGCTTCCTTCTAATACCTTTATTCGTTAATAAACACGTTGTAATATGTATATGTATATATATACGTATGTGCATGTGTATATATAAATGTACACACACACACAAAGAAACACACACATATATATATATAGATAAATAGATAATACCTATACTTGTAATTATTTATTCGTTTGCATGCATATGTGCATATATGTATATGTGGGGGAACACATGCACACACAGGCGCGCGCACACATATGCATATATTATACACACACACACACACACACATATATATATATATATATACACATATGTGTGTATATGTGTATGTGTGTAAATATATGCATACATACATATATATATATATATATATATATATATATATATATATATATATATATATATATATATATATATATATATATATATATACACATACATACATACATACATATATACATGTATATGTATGTATATACAAATATCTATGTATATATGTGTATGTGAGTGAATATGAATTTTCAGGTGAGTAGGTGGCGGAAAAGATTTCAGGTGTGAAAGTATTTGAGGTGGTTGGGCGTGTAATGGCTTGGCGTCTAACTAAGCAAGCCAATCAACATTGCCATGCAAGTCTCATATTACGAGTCAATATGCACGTGCAAATGACAGCCGAACCAGAGCTAGCGAAGCAATTTCCACATCACTACCTCTATTAATTCCTGTCCCCATATATGAGTGGATTTGTGTAAATGTGTACCCGAGTGTGTTTCTACATTTACATATGTGTCTGTGTATGTGTGTGTATGTATAATATACATGTTCATATATTGAAGTATATATTAAGTATACATATACAAATATATTCATGCATACATACACATATAGACACACACATACAGACACACACATACACACACACACACACACACACACACACACACACACATACATATATATATATATATATATATATATATATATATATATATATATATATATATATATATATATATATATATATATATATATATATATACATATACATGTATGTATATATATGCAGTATATATATACATTCTATATATATAGGTATATACAATATATATAGTATATAGTACATATATAAATATATATATATATATATACATATATATAATATATATATATATATATATATATATATATATATATATATATATATATATATATATATATATATATATATAAGGACGTTACTGTTAATAATTTATAACATCAGTGGCTACCATGTGTAAAAGAATCATGAACGCAAAACTATTAATTAATAACGAACGGCACCAGCATGCTAAAGATAGCAGTCAAAACACGTTTTGACTGCTACTTTTAACATGCTGGTGCCACCTTTCATTATATATATATATATATATATATGCACATAAACACCGTCCCTCCGTGCCTGTCTGTGAACGAATACAATAAGCGAATTAAATATATATATATATATATATATATATATATATATACTTTTATTATTATTATTATTATTATTACTAATTTTGCAACAATATTTCATGCTGACTTTGCGGGGGAAAATGCAAAGCCAAATTTGAAATAATTTCATAATGCGCAAGTTTATAATTAAAAAAATACTGTTGAATCTTTAACCTTCATAATACATTTTCTTCCTTTATATTGACATCTTTTAATTGTAAGATTTTTCTAAAATTTATTTTAAATTTCGCAATTTTGTTTTTATTGTTCTCTGTAATATATGTGTGAATTCTTAAAATAATGCTGTTTTATAAATGATTCTGGTATCAGATCAAAAACGAAATCCCTGTTTTTATTTTATTTTTAATTGTAAATATGATTTGTTTTAGAACGAGATAAAAGTTTTCTCTCGTAGATATGATTCTGTTGTTAAGAAACTTGCTTCCAAACCATGTCACCATTGCGTGATACTTTGTGCAAGGCTGTCCTACTCTGGCCTCGGGTCGACCAAAGACTTTTGAGTGAATTTGGTAGAGGAAAACTAAAAGAATGCCGTTGTGCGTGTATGTGTGAGTTTGTAGATGCGTGTGTGTTCTTGAGTGTGTCTGCTTGTGTGTGGATCTTTGTGCTGGTTTTGTCCCCGCCAACTTATGAAAACCAGCGTTTCATTTATTCTGTCCTCATGGCGTAACTTTATCACAACAGAGATCGATAGAAAAAAATGGTATCAAACTTTTGAAAATTAAAATTTGGGCGCGTTTTAAGCAAATTACGGATTTGCTTAAAATTGTAATATTCCTTTAGTTTGCATAGTGTACTTAAAAGACTAAATAATTTTAATTGCTAATTAGTGTCTTCAGGTGAAACATTGTACATTATACTGGTTAGAGAGATGGCATATAATCAATAAAGGAGCGTTTATGTGGGTTTCTTCTTTCGCTAGAAAATGCAGCAAAATTTTATTTTTTAATTCATAACCTAACATTTTAAAATGAAAATCAGAAAAATTACTAAGGACATTTTCAATAATGTACTCTTTGATAAATATGATTTTAAAAAATATGATGGCCGTGGCTTGAAAATATTTGGTACATTGTTCCACTCAGACTATTCTTAACGGAAGCAAAGCAACAGCAGCAGCAACAGTCACATCAATTACTTCACTCTAATATTAATCTAATAAAGGATAGGAATTAATTAATTCGGCTCATTGCCATATTTAATTAAACAACGTCGATTTTAGGATCAAATAGAGTTGTTAATTAGCAATTTTTCCTACTGAAGTACATTGCTTCTAATTAATAAAACTGCAGCCTGTTTTTGACGACAGATACGCAACAGTACTAAAAATACCAATAACTCGAGGCCAACAATATAAAACGAGAGAAGGACATTGGCGTAACTCAAATTATTTGATTGTAATATTTATACTTTAAAGAAGGCGAGTTAATTTGTTCTTTGCATAGCTATAACTATGACTGGTATACTTAATCCGTCAAACAGTAAACATCCTTGCCTGGGGATTGGGTGGGTACCAACGAAGATAACCGACCGAAGCTGCCTCGAACAGACGTTGGGTACTCACTATGTTTTCTTCAAACCGCTGAGAAATAAATGTCAAATCAATTTCAAATCCCGTGTTGGAAAAGATGTTAATTTTTAGGTGTTTTCGATAAGAAGCGTGCACTTTCAGGATTGATCTGAATTTAAACAACAACGACAACAATAAAAACAAAGAAACAAAGAGACTGACTGCTATTTTATGCTAGTAGTTTGACTAGTTAGAGACATCAGTCAAATCTTTCTTAGATCACTGCTTACCATTTTTACAAATGGTTACTTTGGGTGTGAACTTCAGTTCTTTGCATATAG
>NC_142943.1:52712964-52727964 GCF_046866305.1 Octopus bimaculoides
ACATCCAATTATATATATATATCAGTAGTTGGTTGCAGTGAACACTCCTCATGGTCTCATTGTAAAAGGTGGATTAAATTACCTTTTTTCTGAACACTTGGGTTGGTGTTCAAGTAAATGTCAACAATCTCTGTTACATCCCACGTCGGGGTTATAACGTAGTCAAAATCCGGTAGAGTAGTTAGAGATGGTTTACATATTTTTGAAAGAGGTGATAGAATTTGGTAGATAGAACCTGGGCGATACTCCGTCAGGCAGAATATTGTTTGGCTATACACAAGAACATAAAGAATATTACCAGAAAGTAAATTTTTCATCATTAGGGGCACTACTGGTGTCCGGGATGAGGGAAACAGTCACACGTCCTATGTGTAGTCATTGAGTCCTGGGCCCTGCTCTTCATTTTTCACGTGAAAAGAAAACAAAAGCTGCATTGCAAGCAGCATCGAAAGAGGGTAACATTGTATTAACAAACCAAAGACCGCTTTGGTTAATTTATTGTTTTTTTTTTGTATATTACAAACGATCTTGGTGTGATTTGAAATACGAACTCGGGAAAAGTGCCACATATGCCGTGTGAAAATTATTCAACGTCTAATGTTATTACAGCCAACACATATGGCTATTATGTTTTATCATTATTACACATCTTTTCTAAACAATTTCAAAAGCAGAGCAATCCGAATATAAAATATATCATAAATGTTATTCATCTGCTTTAAATATTTACTAATATGTTAAATTTAATTGGTGTGAAAGTCTCATTTTAACCAATTCGTGATATTTCACAAGAAAATAAGTAGCTATTAACCAATGTTGCTTATCGTTTGCGTGTTGTCTTTCATTTTTTTTTTTGTCATGGCGTTTAGTATCCTGACAGTTAAAAGAGTTCATTTAACTTCAAAGATGAAAAGAGAGTGAAGCAATGATAACTTTAAGCATATTGGATTACCTACCATTAAGCAAAAGATGGCAGACAAATTTTCATCCATCGCAACAGCCATTTTTACATTGATGTGTGTTTATTAATATGTAACATTCACACACTTAAACACACATGTATAAGGATATTACGAATACTAAAAGCATATTATTTTTTTGAATATTTGATCTAAAAAATAAAATAAAAACCTTTCTTTTATGCATTTCAAACTTATAATCTGGAAGAGAATCTAAGCTTACTATCAAAGTGTTAACTTGAAAAAAATAATAATATATCAATATAAAAAAACAAACAAAAAGAATTCTCAATAGGTAATTTTAATCTGTTTTTTTTTTCTAAAGATGCACATCATTTTGTTCTCTCGTTAATGTTACAAGATGGAAAACAAATTAACCCAACACCCCAATAAAAAAAACTATAATACATAAGAAAAACTTACATTACGATATCTATGGATATTTTATGGCTCACATTGAATCTCAGTTTTCTAACCTTAGTAATTGCTTTCCATTACAACCTACATATGTAAATTTATTGTTGAAATTGGTTGAAAATGTGGTGTACAGACTCGTTCTTCATTCTTAATTTTTTATCAGATATTTTTTTTCAGATTCTCTTTAAACCAGGGTAAAATATGTGTATGTACTTTTGCCATATCCTAGTGACATATTTCTTTCAAGTTCAACGATTTGTTGCGTCCGTCGTACGTATAAATTAGCAAACGTTCTATGATGATGATGATAAAGATACTACTACTACTACTACTACTACTACTACTACTACTACTACTACTACTAATAATAATAATAATAATAATAATAACAACAACAACAACAACAAAAGTAATAATAATAATAATAATAATAATAATAATAATAATAATAATAATAATAATAATAATAATAATAATGATTCCTTCTATCTTAAGCACATGTGCCGAAACTTGTGGAGTAGAGGGTCCAGTTGATACTATCAACCCCAGTAATTGACTGATTTATTTAATTGGGCTGGAAAGAATGAAAGGCAAAGTTGACGGCAGGATTTGAAATCAGAACGGAAAGAGGCGGAGGCTTTTTCCGACACCCTAATGATTCTGCATCTCACAACTCGCTATAATAATAATGATAATAATAATAATAATAATAATAATAATAATAATAATAATAATAATAATAATAATAATAATAATAATAATAGTGTAGGTGAGGACAGATAATAGCTATTCCAAGTTGGGACTGGGAGAGATATTTAAAAGAGTATACAGTTGAAGAACATTGTTATGTATAAAAGGAAATTGGACAAGAAATACCAGAAAGACCAATGACAATCAAAAATGAAAAATAAAAAGGAGAAAGGAAATAGTTGCGAGGGTGACATCGAGTGAAATGATATCATACAGAAGTAAAGGTGCTTCCCTCAATGCTTAAAAGAGACATGAATTAGGGATAGAAAAAGAATACTGGTCTTGAGAGGAACGGAAAGTGAAACACTGCATAAGGCAGTTAAGAAATGCTATTAACGAAAATCAAAGTGAAAATATAACAAGTGTAAACGACCTCATAATCTGCACAGGCTCTCTTGCGGTAGAAATATGGTAGGGGTTAAAATTCACGCATAAAAAAAATGAGGCAAAACTCGTGGTGGAAACGGAGCGTTGTCGAAGGAAGGTGAAAAGCTCAATAACTATATAGGATGGATAAATACAATAACTGAAATGACGACGAAGGGAAAATTTAGGAAGAAGTTCCAAAGAAAGTATAACATCATCGGAAGATACTTAAATGCATTGAATGACTTAACTGCAATACTTCCTTTTTGAATTCATGAATGAGTGAGCTGAATTTCAATTGAAACAAGGATAACAACTCAAAACTCAATTCCATTTGGTTTGTAGAGGATACATGTTGGCCGTTTTCAAAGTGATATGACTCTAAAAGTTGTAGGTGGGGAGAATCATTCATTGTCGCATTTCATGCACCACAGATGGTATTTTGGCATGCGGCAGCAGGGAGAAATTTATTAAACCGTTATATTTTAAATCAGAATATGATTGTTGGTAATGTAGAAATTCTCCGTGTGACAGAAGTCGCAGGATTGCGACGTATATTTTTATTGCTGCATATTTGTTTTATATCATACTTCGTCGTACACGAATGAAAACAAATAGAACGAATTAATTTCTACTTGCCGACAGAAACCCATACGTTTCCTTTGGGAATTTAGATAAAGTTTTCTTGAATGCATATCAGGTGACAAAAACGAGCTTCACCACTAGAATGAAATGCACAACCTACACAACCTAGACTAAACTTATTACTTATCAAGCGCACGATAGACCTTCTGAATGTAAATCAGGTTATGGCTATTGGTGTTGTTTTAATGAAAGATGTACACATCTAGGAAATTCCATAACTCTAATGCGAAATGCTTATTTCCAGGATTCTTGATGTCTTAGTTTCTTGGAATATTAGCATCAAAAGTTTAGCAGTTACGCCTATTTCCGCTCAAAACTGCAATATCAGGTTTTACAGTTTTATATTTAAGAGATGAGCAATTATGTACATTATTTACATTATTTACATTTGACGGATAGTTGTCCTCACCTTGATTCATGTTAACACACCATATGCCCATGGGCATAAGGCATAATGGTTAAGAGCACGGGCTACTAAACCCAAGATTCCGAGTTCGATTCCAGGTAGTAACTTGAATAATAATAATAATAATAATAATAGTAACAATAATAATAATAATAATAATAATAATAATAATAATAATAATAATAATAATGATGATAATAATAATAATAATAATGATAATGATAATAATAATAATAATAATAATAATAACAACAACAACAACAACATCGAAAAATACCTTAGGAATGAGAACTCAGGTCCGAAATTTCCCCATGACACCTGATGAAGGCTGGAGAGTATATCAGCCAAGACGTTGTGTTAACAACAAACAAGATGAGGAAAAATACCCGTCAAATGTAAATAATGGAATTAAAATATCAGGTTTTTTGGAGATTTAAATAGTTTCATCCATTACTCAATCGAACGATCCGTTGTCTCTGACTATGCCCGAAGGTTTTGCACCCTTTTTCGCTCTACAGACCCCATCTAATATTACCACCAACATGTTTAGTGTCAACCATCACATTCTGCTAAATGCTGTTTTAAAATTGTTGTACTTCGGCAGTTCATAACTTCTTTTTGCAAAATATTTTGTTCAGAAATTATCAACATGTCTCTCGGTATACAAACATTTCAATGCTTTGATAATGATATATGGATGGTCAGCGTAATTTTTCAGGGGGTCTACTTTGACATGTTTAAGGTTATCAAAGCCACCGTTCTGAGGTACTTCCAGCTCTTGTGTTTCGGGAAGATTTGAACCAGTAGCTGATTGTTAGTCTCGAATCTGGTTCATAATTCGAGTGCGTGGCCCTTTGTATTCCGGTCAATGATCAATACAGTTTGTATATTGCTTTATAATCACTGAAACATGAAAAGAAAGGAAAAAACACTACAATCCGTTGTTTAGATATGTTTCTTTATGATATATACTGACATCAGTTAATGTCTCTGACACGTTTACATTACATCCGTTAGTGTTGGCAAAACCAGCATTATCTCTGACCTAGAGAATAACTCCTTGAAACTGTAAAGTTTCATAACTACTTATGATAATTTTTAATATTATATCAGTGTGTTATAACATTCTGTAATAAAAGTTAATTATCACTATACGCTATTAACTACTTCACTAGGTCTTTGAACCCCATGATTTCTATAATTGTCATTAAATCCTATTGCATTGGTCATCAATCTTGGGACAGCGGAAATCTCGGACTCGATGTAATAACTGAACTTTGCTAATATCAAATTCCTTATACAAGCACTTTTGAGTCGTTTTCAGTGTGAATTGTGAATTATACGCACGAACACATACATACATACATACATACACACACACATATAGTGTGTGAGTGTAAGATCACTTTTGCATAAATATGTATGCGTGTGTTGTGTATGTGCATATATGAGATATATATTACACATGATACTATGTGTGTGTATGCTTGCATATAGTTTTGTTCTCAAATGATTCACAAGTGGGTAACGAAACTGTCACGAAAATAATATATACGTAGAAAATATTTCTATTTACTATTTAGTACACACACACACACACACACACACACACACACACACACACACACACACACACACACACACACACATACACACACATGAATAAAGAATAGTTATATATATGTATATGTGTGTGTGTAGGTGTGCGTACGTGTAAGTGCGTGTGGGGGTGTGCTTCTTTTCTCTATGTGTGAGAGTGTGTGTGAGTATGCTCATATTAAATGGTCTAATACTTTTACAAACCTAATTTGTGCCAAGTAGTACATCAGTACATCTATTTTCAATTCTATTATAATTGCCTTAACTTAATCATTCTCTACCACTCTCTTTTTATCTTCCTCTGTCTTTCACTCACTATCATTCCTTTTCTCTCGCTCTCTCCCTCTGCCTCTCTTGTATATATCCTGTCTTAGATTTTCCCTATTCTTCCTCATTTTCGACAATACAACTAAGAATATTATTTTGTTATTTAAACGTATCAAAATTCCGGCGGCTATTTTCCTATAATTTTCTGTCCAAATGAACGATTCCAAGAGTTGCTTCGCATATTTTTACCGTTCTTTCCTAATTCTTCTATTTCCTTCCTTATTATTGCCATCTATTATTTTATTCTATTCCATTTTCTTCAATGTTGATATGTTAGATCTGAATTCTTTTGTTAATCTGATTCCAGCCATTGTAAACTTTCGATTGCTACTATCGTGTTTTAAATGCAAAACATAAGCGAGTAAAATCTCTGAGAAGTACACGTATGTATGTGTGTGCAAACATAGAGCTGGTGCTGTGCTAGCTATTCGATACTGACATTGAGTATACACCCATCCACATACATACATATATACTCTCACTCAAATATATATAAATACGCATACACATATACACACACATATATATATATATATAGATAGATAGATACTAACATATATATATACATACATATATACGGCACATTAATTGACGATCGCCTGATTATATATATGGACATATGTATGCATACCTAGATACATCGTATATATATGTATATACATACATAATACATGTATATAGATATATAGACATAAATACACATAAATATATACATATATATATGCATACATATATATATACATACATGTATATATATATATATATATATATATATATATATATATATATATAAAAATTATAATTTCTTCAATATAAATTCTTATTTCAAGTATGCTATTAATATTTTTACATGATGCAGCTTCTACCTTCCGACCTATACACACGACACACACATTTGAGTGTGTGTGCATCTTTATACACGCGTGTGTATATGCGTGTGTGTATAATACATTCGAAAACTACAACAGCATAGGAAGAAAAAGTAATATCAAATATCTAAGATATATAAAAAAAAAAACAATCACCTTAGATCGACTTCTCATAATGTGAATTCCAGCCAATAAACTTTTCAATGATTTTACCTATTAAAATCAAAAGATCCACAGAATAAAATGCCAAGAATTTAGTTTTCCAAGCAAACATCCTCATCTTTAAATATATTTATATTTTGGTACTAGCTTTTTTTTTTTTTGAGCAATTTTATAAGAAAATTTCTTCATCCCGTGTCTTATTGAAATTCGTTTTTTTTAATAACTATTCCATTCTTAATTTTTCAAGCACTTCATCATCATCATCATCATCATTATCATTATTATTATTATTATCATTATTATTAACAAGATTTTTTTTGTTACTGTTTTTCTCTTTGTTGTTGTCGTTCTTACTCATGTAGGTTCACGTGGGAAAACTACATTATTGTCATTCTATTCTTTGGATAGTTTTTTTCTTTCTAGTTTTTTTTCTTCCTTATTTCAATAAGTTACTTTTTTTTTATTTCAAAAATTTCTTGAAAATGTCGTTTAATTTTCTCCGGTTTGAGTTCTGATTTTGAAAAGAAAATTTAAAACGAAAGAGAAAAAAAACATGATTTTTAATAATTTTGCAACATATTTCTACTTAACTTCTTCTCCTCCTTTGACATTTTGTTATTTCTGTTGTTGTTGTTGCTGATACTGTTCTTGCGCTTCGTTTCTTCATATTCAAACCTCTCTATTCTATTTCTGTAGTGTTCATTTATCCTTTTGCAATATCATTCTCTGTCTATCTAACTTGTTTGTATTTTTCTCTTTCCTTTCAGACATCACTCTTTATTTAAATATGTTATATTATATTGATTTTGCTTCTTGTTTTCCTTTCTAATCTTATAGCTATGTGTAAGTTGAGAAGCGGTTCAATTGAAATGTTAATCGCTCCTGTTGTTGTTGTTGGTGGTGGTGATGGTGATGATGGTGTTGTTGTTATATAACGTCGATTGTGAACGACGAAAAATAAATGTAAATCAAGAATTACTATTTCGAAAATGGTAAAATAAATTAATAACATTAAAAAAAACTGTGACAAATGATTTGAGTAAAAGTAAAGTTTATGCAACACGGTAGCTTTAGAAAGACTAAAGTCGCCGCTGAAGAAAAATATACTCTCGGCGAACTGGCAGAAACGTTAGCACGCCGGGCGAAACGCTTAGCGGTATTTCGTCTGCCATTACGTTCTGAGTTCAAGTTGCACCGAAGTCGACTTTGCCTTTCATCCTTTCGGGGTCGATGGAATAAGTACCAGTTACGCACTGGAGTCGGTATAAACGACTTAATCCATTTGTCTGTCCTTGTTTGTCTCCTTTATATTTAGTCCCTTGTGGGCAATAAAGAAATAAGAAAAATATACTCTCGGATGTGCCCAGTTCGCAAACTGGCTGAATTTATACGGTCTAATGAAAACGCAGGAGATATGAAAAATCCGAATCCCTTTTAATTAGAGCGATCGTAGTTTTGTGTCTGTTTCCAAAAACATGATATGTAATTGTCTGTATTGAAAGCCATAGTGTTAAACTTACACGCCTCCAATGATCAAATCCTCTAAGAACAGTTCGCAGCCAAACGTTAACTGTCGATTTACACTATGTCACTTGATTTACATCGATAATGCTCTCAGAAGAAATATGACATTAAAGATACAATTACGCATATCAATGCGTTTAAGCTTAACTTGGACCCATGTTGGTAGTCAAGTGAAATACATTGTTTTGTAAATCTATTAACCTTAACCTTTCATTGCACTTGCTTGTCTTTGGGAGAAAGAAGCAGATAGGAACCATCTCAAAATGCTAGCAAAGGTTTAAGTTTAACGAAGGCTACCGAAATAGAATTTAGTAATATTATCTCAGGTACTGGATTGTGATTTCAAATGGAAATGGAGACAGACGAAAGAAATACTGTAATGCTTATCCGATACCTCAACTTTTTAGCCAGTCCACTTCGCTGACTACCGCATCATGTTGGTCACCTAACTAAGCGACTAAGTTGCTATTTTATTCTGGAAGGATGAAAGGAAAAGTAAACTTCGACAGGATCTGATGGAATAAGTACTACAAGGCAATGCATCTGATACACTTACGATTTTGCCAGCCCACCCGACTTTTTAAATCCTTTCATCGAAGTATGGTAAAGTGGCGCTAAAACCGTGGAGAGCATAATGAAAGCAGCTGATGTACAACGATTGAGGATGGAGTAATCAAATTCGATTTGTGCCTTATATGCAAATACCTGTGGAAAGAGTCAAAGAGTCAGTGTATGTGTACGATGGGTATGACACAGATTCCGTCGTCTTTTGAGACATTTAAATTCACTTAATTTACCTACAGTTGTAGAGAAGGTGATAGTTTCTGTCACTGATCTGCTCCTCCAAGATTTCATTAAACCATGGAGAAATTCTAGGCGATTTTTCTGAGGTGGTTATGGATAGAAATTTATTTAAATTCGTGATAATAAGCGTAACAATGCCATAAGAAAGAAGGTATAATGTAAGCTAGCGCCTCTCGTATTTAGGGTAATATTCTTGCATCATTTATTTCCGCATTACATTTTACTTCCTCGGTATATTTTTAACCCTTCTCTGTACTCTGTCATTCCTTTCTCTACCTTTTAATTCTATGAAAATTTCGTAGTGATATATTAGCCTTCAAATAAGTTCGAACTAGAAAGTCCTATGTTTGAAATATGTATAAGTGTCTTAATTGTGTTGAAGGAGAAACGATTGACTACAGGATCAAGTAAACAAAGAAAATCTCTACCCTTGTAGAAATCTCTTACAACACATTAAGTGATATGACACACTGATAAAATGCTTATTATTAACATAGCACAATTTGTATTTATAACAAGGATATATATCGTAAACATTTACAGGTGAGTATACTATGACTCGTTGTTTCGTTGTTTGACCATCAGCTGTGTATGAAGGCCAGTGACAGGACACACATCGTCAACACATCATGTGTTTCCACTTGAAATTGTATGTAATCTCACGTTGTTTTGAATTTAGAATAATCAATAAATAATCAAATTTTAATTCCTCTTATTTAATGTTATTAGAACTGCTAATTTTATAAAAGCCATTGTAATTTGATATCATATTTTGGTGAGATAAATAGATATTCCTGACAAGTCACTGAAGACATTAAAGTAAGAATACATTTCCTCGAAATATCTCAACTGAGGTACCGTAGAATTAAAACGTCACACAAGCACGTAACACATTTTACAAAGTTTTAGTCTAGGTATATTCATCCCAGCCACTCGCTAATTTCACGCGCTCTGATAAAAGGCGTTGGGTGCTACTCTCTCTGATTAACCTATTAAAAATGAATGTAAACACCTCCAGAAGAACCCAGTCCATCATGCTTCTCGCGTGAAGCTGCTTCACTTCGGTTTCACAACCTTTCTGTTTTAGCATATCCTTCAATTTCCTCTTCATCGTGACCATACAGTCTTGTGGCTATTCAAATATCTAACATCAGTCAATGAGTTCTAGTTACTATAAATACTTTGTAATTCTAATTGATGTTTAGAATCAGGAGAGTCCTAAGTAAAGAGATTAAACAAACCTTTGGTGACCTGAACTCTAGTAGCAACCCTACTCTATTATTTATGTAAGACTACATAAAAAAAATTATGTCCTATTTAAAATGGTAGGGTATGAGTTGGGATATATTTGGCTTCTATTTCTAGTAGGACAATCGATCATGAAAATGCTCCAGTTAATATAATTGTTGAACTGAAAATATGGAGGCATCAAGTTTCTTTCGGGTACTGCATCGGTTTGTTCGTTCAAAGCAATTATGATTAATCTTAAGTTACTGTTACTATAATTTAACAACAAAGAAAGGCAGTCTCATAACTAGCGACGGGTTAATAAACATTAATTCCGACATGAAAATGTTAGGTTTCTTGTCTCCAATAGACAAGAACGATGAAAGGCAAAGATGACTTCAGGGAATTTGTTCGAATGAAGCACCGATTAACTCTCATCAATATCAGTAGATCATTATCGTCGATTTGATATCATGCAGTGTCAAAGATGTGTGACCAGGATGGAATTAAGATAAGAGAAAGAAATACGGCAAAGTATCTTTTATCCTTTATTTGTTTCAACCATTAGGCAGCGGCCATGCTGGTGCACCCCCTTGGATTTTCAGTCGAATGAATCGACCCCAGTACTTTTTTTTAAAGCCTGGTAAAATACACTATCGGTTTATTTTACTGAACCACTAAGTTACGTGGAGGCAAACACACTAACATCGGTTGTCAAACGGCAATAGCAGGAGGGAAAAGATAGACACACATATACATATAGATACATACATACATATATATGTGTGTATATACATATTCATATATAAATACATACATACATACATACATACATACATACATACATACATACATTTATATACGACAGGTTCCTTTCAGATTCCGTCTATCTAATCCACTATTCTAGAAGACACTTGCTCAAGATGTCACAGGAACCGGGAACTATGTGGTTGGTAAGCAAGCTTCTTAACACACAGCCACGCCTACGCCTATATCTTAATCAAAACTTTGAAATCTCCATTGAGAATCATCCAATAGCCTTCACACTTAATTTTTTTCGCAACACTTCCTCAAACGTGTCGGCAGTGCCGTTGGCGTAATCATGGTATAATCTATATATAATTGCAGTGTAAATTAAATATTATGAGACTTCGAAAAAGTAGTTTTCTACTGTGGATCAGCTGGATAAAGCAGATCTAATTAGGTCATTAAACCAACAGGGAAAATCCTGGAAATTAACACTTGGCAGAAAACATTTACAACGAACATTAATCAGTATTATTACTTAGCCCCAAATGAGATTTGCTCCTGCAGATCTATGATAAAAGGCATTCATTTTCTACTCTAGGCACAAGGCCCGAAATTTTGGGGGAGGAGGCCAGTTGGTTAGATCGACCCCAGTACGCAATTGGTACTTAATTTATCGACTCCGAAAGGAAGAAAGGCATAGTCGACCTCGGCGGAATTTGAACTCAGAACGTAAAGACAGACGAAATAGCGCTAAGCACTTCGCCCGACGTGCTAACGTTTCTGCCAGCTCACCACCTTAAGATAAAATGCATTCCAGTGGCAAGTAGGTTGTGTTTTGTTTTTGAGATAGATTTCAAGTACTTTATAGTTTTCCCTTTTGAAGGGGTGCGGTTTCAGGCGGGTTTACCTTCTATTTCGCGCAAGCAGCTAAAGGATTTTTTCTAATACTAGGTGTATCATGAGTAAGGTAGCAGCTAACTGTTATATATAAAATCAAAATAAGCAACAGCTGTGCGGATGATACAGGACTGACTTGGTGCTTCGACTTAAGTGCCTAATTCAAATGAATCTCAATTTGATATATATATATATATATATATATATATATATACATACATACATGTGTTAGTGTGCTTGTGTGTGTGTGTGGATGCAGTGTATGCGTGTGCGTCTTTGCTCACCTCTTGACATTCAGTGTTGGTTTGCTTTCGTCCCCGCAACGTAAGGGTTCGGTAAAAGAGACCGATAGAATAAATACCAGGATTAAAAAAAAAACAGTTAAGTAATTTGGATGATTTGTTCGACTCAACCATGACTGTAGACCAATGACTGGAACAAGGATAAAGATTTATATGTAGGAATAAGGCATTGATTTACAGTAAATTATTAGTATAAGTATCTTCATAGTATATTATGGCTTTGGCACGCGACAGACTTTTGTTTTCTGCAAAATATTCATCACTGTTGGAGTAATATGAAATTACCAAATGATTTAAATCTAGGAGAGAACGATGTGATTTTCAGCTATATTGTAAATCTTTAATAATATATATACAAAGATGAAAGTATTTCATTCATCCTATTTAATAAGAATGCATAGATTAATATTTTAAGATATTTCTCATCACTTTTATTACTAATACACGTTCAACACGGATGAATGTTGTCAAATTGCATTAGTTTTTAATATAGGATTATCGGTTTCTATATTTAAGTAGGTATTATTTTTCTGATTTTATAATTCTCGCTATCGTGCGTGAATTTGTATTTCACTTGCATTTAGAACATTTTGAATTCTTCCTTTCAGAAGTTGATTTCTAATAATGAAACACAACTCTATCAATGCAGCTTATGTAATCACACAAGTAAGGAATAACATTTTGAATTTTCGAAATGATTTCCATATTTTCCCTTGTTCCAACGTACTGAGCGTACAAACTTCGCATTTGCTGTTGTTTATTGATAGACATTTATTTTGTGGAATTAATACTGAAATACTCTGTGCAAAAGTCTCCGCAACAGTATGGTTTGTACATTTTCTCTCCTAATTAAATTCTGGTTTTTACATTCCACCAAGACATATTCCATGGAAAAACGTATACAGAAAATTAGAGGCTTTTCACCTATGCACTGCATATTATTTTATTTAGGAAAAACAAACCATTGTCACCCTGCAAGTGGTAAAACTGCCAACCATACATATCCTGTATTCGAGATATCTATCTCCAGCTACATTTTGGGTTGTGTCTTCGATGTTTATGAGATTCACATTCTCGTATTTAGTATGAATTCGTTAATTTGCTGCCCTTGGTTGCAAAAGTATCTTTGAAATGGATGTGATATAAGGGTTATTAAATTACAACATGCAACACTTTGGATAATAGCAAAAATCCCAAGGTTTTGACATAACATACGCATACACATGTATACAAATTGTTGATATGACTTATGTCCTACCCAAGCTTTTTGTAGAGCTATATAGTCCCGGGAGTTCTGCGACTGCATGGAACAGTTAAAATAACTAAGTAAATCTTGAGGGGGTTCACTGGCCAAACTGATTTGTAAGATTTTGTCAAGGTTACTTATACAGATATCCCAAGGAATGTGTAGCCAGCACTGATTTTTGCTACAATATATCGAGACGTCAAATGTAAATAAAAATGAGATCGAAGACAAAAATGAGTAATCAGTGTATATGACATATTTCGGAGGTTGTTACTCCTTCATCAGCACCCATCTGGCGCACTCTCGCCTCCGAACACATTGCTTATATAGCCACTGCCTACAGCAGTGTTCAGCTATTGGATTTACCGATGTACATATTAAACGCACTTCTGGAGGTATTAAGTAATTATTAAGGATTTGTAGGTACGTGATACTTCGTTAGGCAAACATAATATACTATAAGGAGTATTAAATGTTTTTATAAGTCAATACCACGTTCTACTGCGTTAGCAGGGCTTTTTACAATATAGGAGTTTGAAATGTTGGAACATTTAGTTAATATATTTGATGTAATTCTTGATGTTGTACAGATGAAACCTGGTTGAGACTCTGCAATGATCCAGCTGATACTCTGCTGCTTGGATTTTAAGACAGTTCTATATATTTTCCGCGATAGACTCCATTTATGACTGTTGGGATCTTACCGCTTTCTATATTAATTGGGACGTTTACCTTTTAATCCTGTCACCACTCTTGCTTAACATAAACATATTAATCTATACGTAATTAATAACGCAACCTTTCCGAAAAGTTATTGTAAAGAGTATGAGCATTGTATTATAATTTCGTGCAAATTTACACGAGTATCAGCACCGGAAGGACAAATTGATTGCGGAGTTAATTAAACTGAAAATGTAAGAGATCCGCATGAAAATTCGCGAACAATTTGCTCGATACTCTGACGCGTCTGCAAGTCTGCAAACACGTTAAATCAATAGTACCCATGATACTGCAGGTATTGTATTGCTGAGCTGCTTAAAAATTTCGTTTCGCAACCCAAAAAGACTCTTATTTGATACGATTGTGTCGCATCTTGGACAAATATAATTTTCTATGGTCACTAATCAATCATACCATGCGAATAAAATTGCCTGGTGACTTTTACATGTAATTTGTAAAGTTTGTCAAACATTCTCTTACGCTGATTTCACGGCAAAGATACATAAGAAGTGTATATGTGTGTGTGTGTTTGTGCGAGTGTGTGCGCGTGTATGTGTGTGAATGTATGTGTGTATGCTTGTTTATTATGCATGCTTAATATTATAATAAGGAATAAAGCGACGTTTTCAAAATATTTAATATGAAGTTTGTATAAAGTGAGTAGTTGCTAAAATAGGTGTTCATTTAAAAGAAAACATTAATAAAATATCCATGGAACACATGGAAAAAAGATATTTTATAGTACATGAACAGAAATGCAAATAAGTTTTAATGAAAAGGAAAGTCAACAGAAGTCGACAAATTTATAACATGCGTTTCAAAACAGATAAACTAAGAGTGGTAGAGTGAATGATATTCATGTGTGTCTTTGTGTGTGTAGACATACTAAGAGGGAAAGAGATAAAGAAAAACTAGTGGTAAATAGACAATGAGAAAAATATATGTTAAAAAAGAAAAGAAAACTCTAGACACGAAACTGGTTAACAAACAGCAAGTATGATGAAGAATGTGGCTTGAAATATTGAAGTAA
>NC_142943.1:52730464-52735464 GCF_046866305.1 Octopus bimaculoides
GTATTAACGTACTTTTGTTTCGTTTTAAGTTGCCTGATGTACGAAATATCAATTCCTTCCTGTCATAAGGACGTGTGCTGTATTTGTATGACAAACATAATTGAAGTGAAGATGTTCACAACTTGGAACATCTGCAAAAAAATCTGTAACTCATTGACATGAGGAGAATCTTGGTTGTAACAATTTCGGCATGTTATCCATAAGAATGATTTTAATAATTCTATTGTATTCTGTTAGTGTTAACTTACAGTTTTGATAGGATAGATATATATGGTGTTTCATAGATTTTTCTTGAGCAATATATGCGTGTATTTTTATGTATGGATCCGTTGTTCATAATAGGTGACCCGTTTCATGAAGTTATGCTGCTTTATATTTGTATGTATTGTTGCATCAGTTTTCTGACTTGCTCTACCAGATGTTTGATTATCTGAGAAGATAAACAAAACTTAAGTGTTGAAATCATTACATAAAATGATATTTAAATAATCCATTACAAAGTGCTTATATGAAGTAATCTACCAACAAATAAAACACTGCTCAAGAAAGGATATTGAAACAAAGTTTTAACAAGCTACAAGCGTCTGAGCTGGCAAATATACTACTTATGATAAAAAAAACTATTTTCAAATGTGATAGAGAACGTAAAATTAGAATACTTCACATTTCCAACTGGTTTGTAAACCATGCAGGTACGACAATATCTTATCAGCTTATGATGCACGTACAACAAGGACAAATTGTAATTCAATGAATCATGCAAAGAAACAAAGTAATAAAACGCGACAGAAAAAATTAAAACCTTAGTAAACGTCATATCTATTCTACTGAGAATTCACCACAAAATTAGCAATTAGTCACGGAATAATCCTCATAGCACTGTAAAATAGAAAACTAAATAACTTGCAATGAATACAAAGGCAAGTAAAACACTTGTTAACTGATTAAATATAAATATAATGGTTAGAATTTCAAAATCCGAGTTACATTTCAATGTTAATCTCTTACAGATGCCCTAATTAAAGTGATAACAGCACATTCTGTGAATATTTTATTTTGTACAGAAGATAAAAGAGTTTAGGCGTGGGAGGATCGATGTAAATTTTAAAACGTTAAGGCTTTACAGTATATACTCTAAAGGAATTCATTCGAAATTGAGAAAAATAATTTCAACAAAAAGCTGCAAGTATACTATCACGATTACCTTGCATGCATACACGTCCTACATACATGCATATATATATGTATGTATATATATATATATATATATATATATATATATATATATATATATATATGTGCATGTATATATACATAGATATATACACACACACATACATATATATATACATATATATATATATAGAGAGAGAGAGAGAGATGGAGAGGGAGAGAGACTGTGTGTTAAACACTTTAGGCATGCAAATTAGGGTCTCCTTCATAGAATAACTGTTGCATTTGTTGAGTATATAAACAGTTTGGCTGATTGTTTCTCTGGAGACTGTAAGAATGTTGTAGACGTCTCTGATGAGAACCCAACAAGGTTTGAAAATAGATTAAGATTGTTCACCACTTTTTTCAGTCTACGGAAATTGCCTAAAATTTGCCCTGTTTATAATTATACCAAATGTTACACACACACACAAACATACACACACATATATATATATTTACACACGCATGCAAATCATAAAGAGTTAGGGCATAGAACATCCTTTGGGTTACGGCCGTTTCACAGTACTTCGAATTCATATCTCATACTACTGCTTTATATATTTGTGCATCTATCTATCTATATTGTTTTATTGGTTTCAGCCATGCAGCTGCGTTCATGCTTGAGCAAGCCCATGGTTTTGCTGTTTTGGTCAAGGTGGGGAGTTTCACATCACCAGATCTGTATGTGTTTTTGTCCCAGCTGTTGACCCATTTGAAGTATGAGGGAGTTTGATTCGGCTGCTCTCGCCTATACCTCATGCCGGGCCGTTGGTTCATCCGTCATTGTAGAGAGGTGGATCTCTACTTCCTTTTTGAAGACATCTACGACCACATTATGGATTCTTTTTAATGAAAAAGAAAACATTTATATGTATATATGGTTATAAATATGCATTATATATACATGTGCATATATATACCTAGGTACGCATGCGTAAGGATATACATACACACATGTATGCATATATATATAAGTGCACATATATGTTTGTGTGTATATATATATATGTATGTGAGTGTGTGTATATATATATATATATATATATATATATATATATATATATATATATATATATATGTATATGGGCAGTACACAATGCGATAAGCTAGAATAATTACAAGAAATAAGAAACAAAAAAGGCACTAACATTCACAGGAAGTAAATAATATAAAGTACAACGTAAAAAAAACAAACGAACACGTATTTCATACAACATAATCCATTAATCTCGTAGAACAAAACGCCCTGAGCTCTATCGACCACTCAGATTACCAGTAAGCGGAAGTAATGTGTGTGTTTGTGTGAGTGAGTGTGTGTGTGTGTTGTGTCTGTACGGAGATTTGGGACACAATGCCCGTAGATTTCGACTACCACAAATTGTTGCCACACATTTGCATTTGCGCTGAAATTCCGGCGAAGAGAATATTGTAATAGTATATGCAAGCATATTTCTATGCATGTGTGTGTGAGTATATATATATATATATATATATATATATATATATATATATATATATATATGTGTGTGTGTGTGTGTGCGTGTGTATGTGTCTGTGTCTGTATGTATATATATATTTATGTATATATGTATATATGTACATAAATATGTGTATATATAAATCTATACACACACACACACACGCGCGTAAATATATATATGCATGTATGTATGTATGTATGTATATACATGTTGTCCATTGTTTTCGCTTTTGCTGATTTGGTGTAAGTTTTATGATTACATTTCTAAACAGGATTTTGCTTTGCAATGTCATATAATAGTCTGAATTAAAACAAAACAAAAAATGAAATAAAGAAAGAAAGAAAGAAAGAAAGAAAGAAAGAAATAAAGAAAGGAAAAAGAAAGAAATAAAGAAAGAAAGAAAGGAAGGAATGGAATAGAAAAAAAGACAGAAAAGAAAGACAGAAAAGAAGAAAGAAAGAGGTGAAGGAGGGCTGAGACATCTTACGTGAAGAAACGTGTTCAAACCACTCAGGCGTACCGGAATTTCCTTGCGGCAATCTGTGCAACAGCGAAATACATGCCAAAACAAAAAAGAAATGAAAAAAAAAAAGGAAAAAAAAAAGAAAAAAAAAAGAAAAGAGAAATGCAAAGGTATAAATTGATAAATAATGGAATGAAATTAATTGTCATAAGAAAAAGTAAAATTTCATATCTTATCTATCGTAAACACTCAGCATTCATATTACATATTTTTCTCCCAGTCTTCCCCACCAAACACACATGTATGCCTTGTACAACACAAGGTAAATCAGAATTAAAATGCACTTCTAACAAAGATTCATTGCGGCTTCAATGAAAATATAAAGGTATTTATTCAGTTATATTGATGCACAGAAAGAAATAACGTGAGAGTCTCTTGTCGGGTTGCTTCACAGTTGCCAACTGCTCGTCAGTGACCACGTTCTCGCTTTCCTTCATCAAGAGTACAGACCAACTTCAACGTGAAGCAGTTATTAATTGGATTATTACACTAGTGGATCGCTTAATTTCCGTATTTTTATCTTTGAATGTTCGTCTTTAATTAAAGTATATTGATCTATGAACAACTGAGATCAAATGTAAAAGAATGAAATGAATACAAATGATATAAAGTCTCACTGTGGGTTAAATAAAAATGTAAATACTTTCTTTTTGTACTATTTATGGGTGGACACATCATAGCTAATCACATTCATACGCGCGCAGACACACACACACACGCACACACAAAACACACGCACATACACACACGGACATATTCAGTCCAGTCTATACGTATATGCTTATATATTTATATATGTATGTTTAATTCACAAGGAAAGATCCAGAGAAACAGTTACTAGGGTAGTCAAACGTCACATAAGCGCTTAAGAAATTAATAATCACACTTGCATGGGGGATGATTTCGAGAAGTGAGACCCGTTTTGGAGAACATATATGCTTATATCTATAAATGTACTAGGAGGCGCAATTGCCCAGTAGTTAGGGCAGCGAATTCGCGGTCATAGGATCGTGGCTTCGATTCCTAGACCGGGCGTTGTGAGTGTTTATTGAGCGAAAACACCTAAAGCTCCACGAGGCTTCCGAAGGGGATTGTGGTGAACCCTGCTGTACTCTTTCGCCACAACTTTCTCTTACTCTTACTTCCTGTTTCTGTTGTACCTGTATTTCAAAGGGGCCAGCCTTGTCACACTGTGTCACGCTGAATATCCCCGAGAACTACGTTAAGGGTACACGTGTCTGTGGAGTGCTCAGCCACTTGCACGTTAATTTCACGAGCAGGCTGTTCCGTTGATCGGATCAACTGGAACCCTCGACGCCGTAAGCGACGGAGTGCCAACTACAAAAATATAAATGTACTAATATATATATATATATATATATATATATATATATATATATATATATATATATATATATATTTAATATATATACATGTAATTATACGTATGTATATATACTTATACATACGCGTACACACATATACACTAAGAGAGAGAGAGAGAGAGAGAGAGAGAGAGAGAGAGAGAGAGAGCACAACTTATTTGCTGATATATACAGATCGAATAATATCAACATTTTAAGGAAGAATATATGTAAATACATATGCGTATTTATATGATCTGTGTCTGCATGTGTGTGTCAATGTGTGCGTGTCTATTACAAACTGGAAGCCAAGAGCATAATGATTTTTTCCAATTCTGGGAAAGCAATATTAATTATTTAATCCGGTTCTGGTTTTTCCGATTGCCCGGCTGTAAATTACTTGTGTGGTAAGCTATG
>NC_142943.1:52755464-52767964 GCF_046866305.1 Octopus bimaculoides
GTATGTCTTGTTCATATCCCCAAGCCTTGTTACTTCTTTCTTTTCTATGCCTACTTCATATTCATATTCATTTTTAGAGGAACCATCAACGGAACAGTTCGGTGTTGTCAAGTCATACAGCATAAATATTGTCAGAACATTACATGGTTTTGCAACGAGGTCCAGGAACATAAACACGTCCTTCATATCCCTCTGCAACAACCAGCATTAAGCACCTTTCAGAAGCTACTGTATAACTTTTATTCGGTTTCTTACGCTCCTTAAGAGCAGTTAAAAAAAAACATTCAGCTGCCAAGAACACTTACGTATTACACAATGTTGTTACTGCTTTGAATAGTTCATACTAGATTGGTATTAATATTCATCTATATCCCCAAACATATGTCTATGTCTTGCTTTCTCTTTCTCTATATACAGCGGTTGGACAAAATGATGAAAACACCTAGCATCATAGAATTATAATTTTGAAATATCTATAAAACCGTCAAAGGCTTGTTTATTTTTGTCTTTTTTTATTAGTGTTGCTTAATATGTTCTGCTAAAATTGCTGTTTCTTTTCAATTATCATCAGGAAAAGGTAACTAAATTTCATTAAAATGACAGATCTATCGGACTTTCAAAGAGGTCAAATTGTTCGTGCTCGTATGGCAGGCGCTAGTGTAACGAAAACAGCCGAAATGTTTGCTGTATCAAGAAGTACTTTCTCGAAAGTAATGACAGCTTTGGGAAAGAGGGAAAAACCTCTTTGTTGAAACAAAACTCCGGAAGAAAACCAAAACTTTCAGATATGGGACGTCGGACTCTTACACGAATTGTTAGAAAGGATCATAAAAGTACAGCTCCCAAAATTACTGCAGAGCTTAATAACCACCTCGAGAACCCAGTTTCCACAAAAAACTTTTCGCCGGGAGCTGCACAAATTCGGATTTCACGGGAAGGCTGCAATCAGAAAACCACTACTTTCAAAAACAAACATTGCAAAGCGTTTAGAGTGGAGTAAAAACCTATAGAATTGCTCTCTAGAGCAGTGGAAGAATGTTATTTTCTCGGACGAGTCATCCTTTACCTTATTTCCGCCCGGCCGAGTATACGTGTGGAGACAGCCAAAAGAATCATTTGAGCCAAACTGCCTTCTTCCAAATGTTAAACATGGAGGAAGATCTGTGATGATCGGGGGGGGGGGGATATATCTTGGAAATTCACCGGCCCAATGGTTTCCCTTCATGGCAGAATTAATAGTCAAGACTAAGCATTTTATCTGATCAAATTCATCCTATGGTTGCGAAACTGTTTCCGGAGGAAAACGCAATATTTCCTGAAGATAATGCACCAATTCACACAGCTAAAGTTGTTACTGAATGGCATGAGGAACATTCTAGTAAAGTTGAACATCATATCTGGCCACCACAGTCCACAGATTTCAATATTATTAAACATGTATGGTACATTTTATAAAAGCAATTAAGGAGTTGATATCCTCCACCATCATCATTACAAGAACTGGAGACTGTTTTAGCCGAAGAATGGAAAAAATTCCTTTGGAAAGAAATCAAACTCATAGAATTCAAGCTGTAATTACTGCCAAAGGCAATCCTACCCCATATTAAAATAAATTTGTTTGAAATTTTAAGGTGTTTCCGTTATTTTGTCCAACCCCTGTATGTCTATATATATGTCTCTCACACTCACACATATGCACACACGTACACACACACACACACACACACACACACACACGAGAGCAATGTCTTTATTTACACATATATATTATAGTCCATTCTGTAACACTCCAATAAACTTTACACGTATTACTTCCCTTTCGCTTTCTATCAAATCAATTAGTTAATATTTTTCTTAGCTCTTCCTCTCTTTCTCACTCACTATCTCTTTTTCCCTTTCTTTCTCTCTCTCTCTCACTCTCTCTCTCTCTCTCTCACTCTCTCTCTCTCTCTCTCTCACTCTCTCTCACTCTCTCAAATTCTAACGTTCCCTATCCCCATTAATTTATTCTTTCCTTTAAACATTTTGATTTATGTTCTCCTATTATGTCATGGTCTTGCAAAGCTTTTCATTATTTTCTATCTCATCATTTTCCTTTCTCCTTCATTTTTTTTTCTTTTCATATTCTAAAATTTTAACCGCCGTTTACACCATTTTATTATTTAAAATTTAACTTTTAAATTTATAATTTATAATTTATTTGAAATGTATTTTGTGTTCAATCATTTAGCTTCCTGTATCGTGCTTTCCTTTTTGCGGTTTTGAAGGAATTCTTCGAAATCTTCCTTCTTCCGTTTTCTCTCTCTCTTTCTCTCTCTTTGTCTGCCTTCCCATACCTCTGTCGCCTTTCGTATCCTCCTTGTATATCTTTCTAAATCTCCGCTTCTCTGACTCACTCTTCTCCCTCTGTTCCTATCGATGTTTACGTATCATATATCTTCTGTCTTTCCCTCGGCTCTTTTTTAGTCGTTACGTTTCACGTTTTGTCTGTTGTTGTCCCGTTTTTTTGGCTCTAACTTCAGCTCTGTTCTGTATTTCCCTTAAGTGTTCATTCGCATTGTTTACCCTATGTCCTTTACAACCTTCCACTGTTTTACTTATTTGATTTCCGTTTCATACTGTCTTTGTCTCTTGCCTTTTTCACATTTCCGACTGCCTTCAATTTCATTTTCTGTCAATCGTTTTACACCCAGTATTTTCTTCTTTTTTGTCAACCATATTCAACTGTTTCTCTCTCTCTCTCCCCCTCTCTCTCTCCCTCTCTCCCTCTCTCCCTCTCCCCTCTCTCTCCCTCTCTCTCTCTCTCTCTCTCTCTCTTTCTCTCTCTTCCAATCTAACAAAATTGTATTGTCTCCTTTGTCACTTGGAATCAATAGAAGACTCTACAAATCTTATACAAATGGAGGATATCATAGACCTTTGTCAAATCATAATGTATCATGTATGACAAACTATTGGTTTGGCCAAAATGTCCTTTCGAATTTTTAAGCAAAATTAAGACACAAGTTCTAAACGCGAAATAATTTATTCAATCAATGATATGATACCATTTCGTTTCAGTATCTTCTGACATATTTCTGGCAGATTCATTAATCCCTGTTCAAATAATTTCCTGTGCTTATTTGCGAAAAGCTCTCCCAGGTGAACTTTTATATCCACGTTGGAGTTGAAGGGCTATCCATACAATGAATTTTGAAACAACCGAAACAGGTGGAAATCCAAGAGCACAAGGTCCAATCTGGAATTTTTGTAATGAATGACATTGCCTTTGCGATTAGTAAGTTCTGGACGTTTCTTGTGTAGAGCTGCAATTAGTTTGACCAGTACGTTACAGCGCACATCCAAATTGACGGTCTTGTCTGTTGGAAGAAGCTCGTAAAAGGCAACACCTTTCCAATCCAACCAGGCTGAAAGCATAACTTTCTTCGGGTTAAGACGTGCTTTGGAGTTTGTGATGGTTCGCTCCACTTACTCCACGATCATTTGCGTTTCACCAAGGTGATGCAGATGGTTTTTCAACATTCGAATTGGATATTTGAGGAATATCTGCGATCATCCTGCTCCTAACAGAGATTGGTGGCGCTTTTAATCTCGGTTGACCGATCAGAGTGAAGTGCATCTTCAACCAAATAATTTCTCTATTCAAATCTTGAAAAGTACTTCCGGCAAACACAGTCCATAACAGTGTGCTTTATGCACACGGAGCTTATTTTCATGCAGGTTTTCGCTGCTTTCTTGCCTTAATAAAATAATATTAAAGCACGGGGTGTCAATAATACTTGTTTTGGCTCTCCATTTCATGGGTGGTCCCAGGTACACAAAATGCAACCTGTCTCGTCGCAAGATCTCATCGAACTGCACAAAGAACAGACTGACATTAGCTACTTATTGGAATGCTTGAATTTTCGCGCAGACAAAAACCGACCAATCACACAGTTTAATATTTTATCTTTTACAAAAATATAAAACAATGCGAATTAAAAAATAAAATATACTGTAGACAGGAATAGGAAATAAAACAATACAACAATGTAACAAACTATAGGATATGCTGTGTGTGTTTTGTGGAGAGGCAATTTTGCTGCTTAATCAGAAGAGGAACTGCAACACCATAATACTTTTTCAGGTATCCACCATCGTCTCACCATTTTCTGGCTAAGCATCTTCCGTACTTATATAACTGAAACTAACAGTGACTGATCAGTTACACTTTAATGGATATGAGCAAAGAGTGTTGAGTTTAGTGCTTGGTGGTCTAAATATATGCAACTGAAGATGTTGACTTGGTGATCTGAATATATACGACTGGCATACACACTTTGGTGCACCAAGTATATCCATTGATCTTGTTGCAATCATGATTATATTAAGAGCCATTGACCTTATACGGATGTTGATCTGAGGAATTACAATTCATTTCAGTTGCTTTTACATAACAGTACGATGTAGTAGTATCAGAACATTTTTTCGCTATGCATATCAGTGCAAATAAGAATATATTGATGTGCCTTGTGTTGAAATTACAAATAAACATGTATTTAATGTATAGTTATAAATTTTTAATTGTATTATTGAATATAAATTTCTCTGCACTTAACTTCAAATATCTCTTTGTCATCAAGGCTGTAGAAATTCAAAACATTCAGTGGGTATTTTTCACATATTCTAGTATTTTTTTTTTTTTTTTACATTTCATAGCGTTTCTATAAATAGATCGTGGCACACGAATGCACCAAGGCGTACAGCTTATGAACCACTGATATTAATCATTGAAAGCAGGGATTTTTCGGTCTCAGTATATTCCACTGATCTCAGCGGTTTCTTCATTAGCATATATACATTGACATCACTGGACTGACTTCCATTATTTCATATTCAATTGATTTAAGCCTATTGATGTTTCACTAATCTCTCCAAATTCTCACAATTATATTTGAATTCTACATTATTATTATTATCATTATTATTATTAATATTATTATTATTATTATTATTATTATTATTATTATTATCATTACTATTATTATTATTAAGTAGAATCGATATCAATCCGGACAAAATTCTTAGCGGCATTTCTTCCAGCTCTTAAAGATTTACGTTTAAACTGGTGACACTACCCTTGCTTTTCATCCATTCGGAAAGGATATGATAAAGTATGAATTAAATACTGAGGTATCTGTAATCGACTAGCCTCTCTCCATAAAATAGCTGGCATTGTACCAATATGTAAGACTACTTTACTTGTCAGCTACACTTGTGACTAATGAAATGAAGACTGATGGTTTACCCCTATGAACCCACGATTACGATTTAGTAACTGTGATTTCGTTTGAGTAAACTCCTGAAAGACACATCCCTCTAACCTTGAATGGTGGCAGTAACGTGTAAGGGAAATCTATGTAGTAACTTATAAGAAAAATCAGTCCCAGTCATGTTCTGAACACACCTTTCTGAAGAGGAAGTGGCGCCATGAGTGTCTCTACAACGCTAATCAGAGCCCGGCAAATCCGATTCTGAAAAGAGAAAGAAAGAGAGAAAAATCGGAGATAGACAGACACAAACCAACCTACATCGGTAATTCCAAGATTAGATATGTCTGAAAATATATTGGCTGGTCAGATATTAAGGATTGTCGATGGTATTTCTGTTAGATTAGGGCTGACTCGAAAAATAAATTCACAAAAGCTTATAAGGATTGATATATACTGTCAGCTGTAGCAAGATATGAACTCGTGATATAGAATTACCAGAAATCTGTTTGTACAACACGTTCATATTTCTGTTATTCCTTTACAGTGGTCAGGCAGCGAGCTGGCAGAATCGTTAGCAGGCCGGGCGAAATGCTTAGCGGTATTTCGTCTGCCGTTACGTTCTGAGTTCAAATTCCGCCGAGGTCGACTTTGCCTTTCATCCTTTCGGGGTCGATAAATTAAGTACCAGTTACGCACTGGGGTCGATGTAATCGACTTAATCCGTTCGTCCGTTCTTGTTTGTTCCCTCTATGTTTAGCCCCTTGTGGGCAATAACGAAATAAGTATTTCTTCTGTCTTTAAATTCTGAGTTCAAATTCCGCCGAGGTCGACGACACCTTTCATCCTTTCGGGGTCTATAAATTAAGTATCAGTTGCGTACTGGACTCGATCGAATCGACTGCTTCCCTCCCTCAAAATTTCGGGCCTTGTTCTAGAATGGATCAGATTCCTTTAAAACTATGAAGTGGTAAAATGCTTAACGGCATTGGCATTTCGTCCGACTTTATATTCGGAGTTGAAATTCTGCCGAGGTCTTCGACTTTGTATTTCATCACTTAGAGGTCGAAGGAGGAAGAAAGGTATCCAGTGTTGTTGTTTGTTCCTTCTCGAGCCATGCCTGGTTCAGAAGGGCCAGTTTCCCGGTTTCTTTGGCATATAGGTTTCACACCTGGACGGGACGCCAGTCCGTCTCAGGTGAGCTGCTAGATGCAGGAGGAAAGAGTGAGAGAAAGTTGTGGCGAAAGAGTCAGCAGAAGTTTGCCATTACCTTCTGCCGGAGCCGCGTGGAGCTTAAGTGTTTCGCTCATAAACACACATTCGCCCGGTCTGAGATTCGAACACGCGATCCTCCGACTGCGAGTCCGCTGCTCTAACCACTAGGCCATGTGCCTTCACCCTCAGACTAGTAGCCTCTTTCAAATACTTGCAGGAGAATGGTGTTCGCTGAAGACAAGCAAGGTGCCAAGTGGTGAGAACAAATCGGATGTCAGGCTGTGAACCCACAATGCAAAGATGCGAATTAATCCCCGCAAGGTTTCCTGTATAGTGCTCTTACTCTGAATCTCACTTGTTTAGTGTCGATAGAAAAGTACCTTTGAATGGTACTGTTTAGTTGACCCTTAACAGGCAAGAAGGAATCCCGGACGAGTTGAAATTACTACGTAGAGAATCGAAAGAAATACCACGTGATGTCCTGTCCGCTTATGCCAATTTACAACCTATGACAAACAAAAAAAAGAAGAAACACGGACAAAACCATAAGGCATATGTAATAGATGCGTACAAGTGATTTACTAACACTTCATGATTCAGATTGATATACGAGCTTGAGAAAAGCATGAGCGACACATTCTAACAACATTTTCCACGACAAAATCTGAAGCTTTCCACCAATTTAGAAAAACAAAATCAATAGGACGTAGATTTAAAAAAAAAAATTGCAAATTAATAGGCTGCTCCGAGCGATTATTATTATTATTTTTTTTTTCCATATTTTAAAAGATAAAATCTACGAGTGATTTTATTTTATATCCTCTGATATCAGTAAATTTTATTGCAAAAAACTGTTTTCATGCAATTGAAGAAATTGCAAAACTGTTAAATGTGTGCTTTATTTCAAATTTTTCTCTTTTATCCAAGCCACATGGGATAATGGCGTCGTTACGAACTGTAATTTATAATTTTATTCTTTCAAGTACTAAACAAAAACAAAAAGACAAACAAAACAAAACAAAAAAACAGAAATGAAATATTTATTTATTTATTCCATTTTATAGCAAAGGTGAGTTGTTGAATTGCGTAAGGCCATTTCACTGAGTAGGAACAATTATACATTTGCTCCAAGGAATGAATTGATAAATTGATAAAAGCAGACGACGCCAATTTTTAGTTATTTTTCCAATTTTTAATTTCTTTTCTTCATTTTACAATTTGATGTTTGCTTGAAATATTTGTATGTACATTTTTTTTTATATTTTAAAGAATTTTATAAATGATTTTTATGTTTCATTTATTTACTCTTCTTGCCGTCTTGAAGCATTTGTTTGACATTGTGTTTATTTAAAGAACTCCCATTTTAAGTTTATCTAATTATAGTATTTCTTTTCGTTGTTTCTACCATGGGATTATTAACGACACATTTGTTTTTGCGCGTATTTCTCTTGTTTTGTTTGATAAAGTCTCGTTTAAAAGCCACAAAGTGGAGGAGGACGAGAAGGAAGAAGAAAACATTGTCTACTTTACCGTCTGCATTACAACTTCTGTCCTTATATTTCAATTTATCTAATTTTAGTACTACTGTATTTTTCATTTTATTTATTCCTTTATTTACAAAGAAATATTTGTGTCCCTTTGGTGTTAAGAATGAGCCTCACTTTGTGTGTGTGTGCGTGTGTGTGTGTAGGATTACTTGCCAGTGCATCATGTATTTCTATTTCGATGTTTTATATTTTCAAAAAAAAAGAAGCAAAAAAGAGCGTCATTAATCTCACAGGTGGAGTGGGATCAAATGTTATCTTAATTAGTGCATTTTAAATTGATGAAATTCATACGGGAAACGATATAAGAGAGAGAAAAAAAACGCAAGCTTTATATCCCTGCGGGGAAAATGTAGTGTGAAGTGGAAGAAAGTGAAGCACAATCCACACAGGTCTTAGCAAATCCGAAAATATCTTCGGGGAAAAATAAAATAAAACTAATATTTTAATGTACAAACAAGAATCTTTTTCATTTCTTTCTTTTTTGTTATGTGTTTTAATTATAATTTTATGTTTAATTATATTAATATTTGAGATCATTTTTATTGAAATGTTTTTGCTTCGCTCAAATTTTTCTGATTGAAATTTCCGATTTTGTTTTTGTAACTTAATTACATGATGCAATACAGACAGGGATACTTGCTTCGCGACTGAAGGAAAATGGTGAATGAAATAAGGTGACATACGACCAGTTGTGTACATATATATATATATATATATATATATATATATATATATATTGTTGTACTTGGGGATGGTCATATTGCCAGTTTAGCCAATAAAAACACACGCACTGTATATTTGGTGTTAATTTTTTTTTTTTTCAGCTTTATATTACATTAATCTTAATCTTAATCTTATTTCGGCCAGAGTTCTTTCGTCACACTTCTGTGACCTCATCAGTGGTCCTTTGTTTCCTTCTTTCTTATGTGTGTCTCACCTTGCTAACTATCAGCCATTTTGTATTTTGTATTCCTATTGTATGTGTCTACGCATGCGTGTCCTTCAATGTGTCTGTGTCTTTTGTAAGTGCATGTGTGTATGGGGAGTGTCTGTATCACCTATATTCTCTGTTAATACGTGTTCATTTGTATTAGTTTTTATTTATTTATATGTTCATGTGTGTGTGTGTGTGTGTTTTTTTTTTTTTTTTTTTTTTTTTTTTTAATGTGTTTAATTAAATTTTGTTAACGTATGTAGTATTTAATTCCATTTGTTTATCTATGTATTGTATTATACTTTGTTCCTATTATTGGTTTATGGGTAACGTGTTGTCACATGCTGTGGTTTGTTAGTGGCGTATGTTAGTGTTCCATTCTAGTTTCCTATTCAGGCTAGGTTTCCCTTCTATTATGTGTGTAGCTTCAGTAATTTGTCTAAGTGCTGCATCACTGCTATGTGTAGATAAGATTTTAATTTCTATGTTGTTGATTGAGCCTCATAGAGGCTCCAACAACATAGAAATTAAAATCTTATCTACACATAGCAGTGATGCAGCACTTAGACAAATTACTGAAGCTACACACATAATAGAAGGGAAACCTAGCCTGAATAGGAAACTAGAATGGAACACTAACATACGCCACTAACAAACCACAGCATGTGACAACACGTTACCCATAAACCAATAATAGGAACAAAGTATAATACAATACATAGATAAACAAATGGAATTAAATACTACATACGTTAACAAAATTTAATTAAACACATTAAAAAAAAAAAAAAAAAAAAAAAAAACACACACACACACACATGAACATATAAATAAATAAAAACTAATACAAATGAACACGTATTAACAGAGAATATAGGTGATACAGACACTCCCCATACACACATGCACTTACAAAAGACACAGACACATTGAAGGACACGCATGCGTAGACACATACAATAGGAATACAAAATACAAAATGGCTGATAGTTAGCAAGGTGAGACACACATAAGAAAGAAGGAAACAAAGGACCACTGATGAGGTCACAGAAGTGTGACGAAAGGACTCTGGCCGAAATAAGATTAAGATTAAGATTAATGTAATATAAAGCTGAAAAAAAAAAAAAATTAACACCAAATATACAGTGCGTGTGTTTTTATTGGCTAAACTGGCAATATGACCATCCCCAAGTACAACAACATCTGTTTCAACACACGATTTCACATAAAAAATCTTGCAAAACAAATATGTATATATATATATATATATGTATATGTAGATTTAGATTTATTTTCTCTAACCTTAAAATGCTGGTTTGGCGAGAGGATGTCCTGGTTTTTCTCTGGAATTATAAGACAGATGGATTGAGAATGCTGGGTGATATCATTGCTATCTTAAGAAGAGCGGTCCGTTGGAAAAATATATTGCAGTCACCACTCAATGCTACTATAAACAGCCATAAGCTTGTCACTTGCTTGGACAAGTATGCGCTGGGAGCAGAAGAGATGCTTTAGTAACTGATCAGCTTACAAATCTAGTTGTCCATTTTTGAGTTTGTGTTGTTCTCGCTGTTCAGCTCCAAATCAACCCTGTTAAAGCAGAACTGATCGAATGATTTCCAATCAATGACTTTCTTACTTGATTCCTGGTATGCCGGGACCGCATTCTCTAAAGTATCTTTTTTTAAAAGCTGACTGGGTGTGATTTGAGTGTGTTAAGTACTATTGCAATAGATATGTACCAATAACTGTTGATCAGTTGTGCTCAGTTATTGCTAATCATTGATTGAGCAGATCTCTATTAAGGTCTTTACAACCATAACCATGTGTGTGTGTGTGTGTGTGTGTGTGTGTGTGTGTGTGTGTGTGTGTATGTGTGAGAGAGTGTATATTCTACGTGGTACAAACGAAGGTCTTTGCTATAATTTAAAGAAGTTTAGAAACTGTTTCTTGCAGATCAGACGACTACGTTAAGGTTCACTTCCGGACTGTGTATGAATAAAAATCGTTACTTTGTACAAAAAGTGTTCTGAGTTATTTAATCACAGTGTTTTACGTACTGAGTCCAAAATTACTCTGAGCTCAATTTTAACGCTAATATTTTGGCTTCAATAGAAAATGTGATCGTAAAATAATAGAATCATCGTAACTGATTATGTGCATCCTTCATATTTTACGTTCTGAGTTCATGCCCGAAATCAATATTTGAATGTAAATTATTGCTGGGAAACGGAAGCTTTGGACAAGATATTTTGTCGAGAGAATATTTTGTTGATCTCCTGAATTTGACCACAATAAAATCTGGTAGCCTCGAGGAGGATTTCTGGGTGAAAAATAACTTCAGAGGCTGAAGCCACACAGGCGATTAACGCATTCAAATGGGGTAAGAATGCCGGGCAAGATTAAATTCAGCCTGAGATGTTAATGGCCGTAAATAGAGAAGATATTCCCAGCCTGACTGGGAAATGTCAGGTGGTTTTGGACCTCTGGAAAGACGCCAAATCAATGGCAGTCTGGGTTGTTAATCTCAAGTTTCAAAAAAGCGAGACAAGAGAGAGTTTTGTTTATCAATTTACGGCGGGTCTTAAAAGATTTATAGGAATATTGCCAAGTAGTGCACGCTTCCTGTTTGTTTTCACTGTCTTGGTTTTGTCACCAATGATGACCCTCCGCAAAATCACAAATTTTATTTAATTTGCTTTGCGGGAACAACTGTTTTATAGAAGGTGTATGTTGTCGTGAATTGCTCGAAAGACAGATTAGAAAAACAGCCGACAAGTGAGGAAGGGACGTTCCTTGTGTTGCTTGTATTGTTTTCCATTTGTTTCTTTCGTTGTTTGCAAAACAATGCCATTATTCCATGTCCATCGTACTTCGCATTTTTGTTGTTTATGTTTTGTGACGTCCTGTGCTCACATATGCATATGTATATACGTATACATGTAAGTATGTACGCATACGTATGTATATATGCATATACATATATCATTTTTATTATTATATGATTGAACGCCACGCATCCTTTTCCAAGTAAGTTTTATACATGTATATATATATATATATATATATATATATATATATATATATATATATATATACATATATATATATATAGATATATTTGTAAATAGTAAAGGATTACACCAAACGTGTAGGTGTATGTAAAACTATATATATATATATATATATATATATATATATATATATATATATATATATATATATATATATATATATATATATATATATATATATATATATATATATATATATATATATATATATATATATATATATATATATATATATATATATATATATATATATATATATATATATATATATATATATATATATATATATATATATATATATATATATATATATATATATATATATATATATATATATAGGACGGACGTCTCTCAGTTTCCGTCTATCAAATCCACTGAGAACGCTTTGGTTGGCCCAAGGCTATAGTGAAAGACATTGACCAAAGGTGCCACGCACGGGGACAGAACTCTGGAACCATGCGGTTGGGAAGCAACCAAGCTT